>NW_022170511.1:7203824-7211208 GCF_008802855.1 Photinus pyralis
AACAATGTTCTTGGGCCTCTTGGGGTAGGGCACCTTAGCAGACTGGAAATAGTTGCAAATGTCACTTTTATTCCCCGTTTATCTTTAGTTATGTGAAATTGCATAGGTTTATTTGTTTAAGCCTCATATTCTTTTATGGGAAATATCAACAGTGAAAGATTAGGATTCTTTTGTTAATATATTGATAGACAAACACTAATACAGACCGTCCATTTAACAATCTTCACAGGGCCGTTGTTTTTTATGTGGGAGGGGATATTTTCATGTAATCTACCTACTGGTGAAGAATTCCTGCAAGATGATCCTAAAACTGCTAGGCCTCTGGAGGAGAAATGAAAATACAGTGTTGACAGATCGAGGAATTAAAGTTTCAGTTATTGCAATGGAAGGGCACATATCAGAAGCAACAGATTTAAACATTTTACACGAAGAGTTGGGAACCTGGTTGGGAATGAACAAATTGTCCGCGAAATAAATTACCAGGCTCCCTACACCAGAACAGCAACTTGTCAGGCAATCAATTTGCCAGTAACATTTGGATGCTTTGAAATAAGATATCAATATTTTATCAAATATTCTCACTGGCGATGAAAATTGGATGTATCATTGGGCACTAGCAAACAACCGAAACCGCAGTGTTCGGCAGAAAATGTATGACAGCGGTTTTCTGGGATTGTGAGAAGATGCTGTTGATTGATGAACACTGTAATATTTGATGTTAAAAAAAATGCGGTTCGTTGAAGCCATTTCACCATTGTACTATGCACTATGAACGTGATTCATTGAATCGAAAGTTTGGAGAGGTATCCACTTTAATGGAGCAGTTATTTGACTGATATAATTTATCAAGGATCTGAACGTTTTCATCTGTCCAAGTTATCGCAGTGATGTCTATTGTGGAAGGTTTTTCTCGATTAACCAGTTTAAACCAATTATGTACTATTAGGTCTCGAGAGATGCTTATTCATCTACAAGATATCCAAAGTACACTGGCTTTTAGAGATAATATAGCAGTCATTGAGCTTTTTTCTTTGAAAATAATATTTGTACGTAGGTACTACCCTCGTTTAATAATCCAGAACCATTTGCAACACCAAACAAGTATGGTGAACTATATATGTAAATGCACGCGAGTATGCTACAATGTGCAAAATTAATCTTATCTTTATTTACTTTGCAAGTATAAAAACAACAATACATTACATTATGAGTTTCTGTAGAGGAATACGTTTTGGCTTGCTTCCATTTGCATCCATTCTTTTTTTTTATCAAAGCGAAGTATTAATTAATTAATTTTTGCAGGCCTTTTATTTCTGTACGTAAGATTTAGGCCTCGATGTATCCACCATTTGCCTTTGGTAGATACCCATGTTAGTCCAGTAAAATTAGACCTGAAACGGGGGCTACTTCAAAGTGATCTGGGGAAAGCTGAAAATCGTTCTAAAACCTTAGGATAGTCTTGAAAACGAATAGTCTGAATCAGTATCCCTCCGGGGGTTGAGTATAACTGCCCCAAATTTTCGGACTTTCTTCAGTTTTTCGCTTATAACTCCCCAACAGCGCATCCTAGCGAAAACCTTATCAAGAGACAAATTAAAGGGCATTACCTATATTCAGCGTCGATTGACCTCTTCAACTTTAAAACTGGACCAATTTATAAGGTAATAATCGACTGCTGAAGAACGACAATTTTTCCCATATTCGCTAAAATGTACTATTTGACGACTTTCTGTCATCTCTAGCATCAAAAATACTGGTACTACCAAAGAGACTATGGGTACTCTTTAGTACTACCAAAGCATTCTGGTCATCAAAGTTGCAGAGAATTTAATTACGAATTCAAAGAACGCCAAATTTTAAAATTTGACCAATTTTAAACATACTTAGGTATATGCCAAATTCCCAAAACAAAGTGGCTGCAGAAAGTTTCTGTTGGCGAAGACTCTGCTGACATGGTACTTTTGGCTTCGGTCCCTTTAGTCCCCTTTACTGATGTTCATGTTGAATCGCGAATAGGAGTTCGAATTCGTAAATATTATACAAGCGCACAAGTCCACACCACCACACCAAAGGTTATGCTCACCCCCTAGAGGAATAAAAACCCAGATTACTCATTTTAAAGACTATGTTAAGCTTTTAGAACGATTTTGAGCTTTCCCTAGGTCACTTTGGGGTCCTATCCCTATTTTACTGCAATTAATTATAGTTATTGAGATCTTTTGAAGTGAGGGAGGCTGGTTGATCAACCAAAAATGACTTATTGACTTTGACATTGCCATATTTTAGAATGACTACAGCTTGGGTTCAGAAAAAAGTAGAGGAGTGGAAAGCAAGCCGATTGCCTTCTTCTTATTGGTTCAGGGAGGTGTCAGCTTAATTTTTGATCATTTTGGTGTCAGTCTACGGATTGGCTGATTCGAATAGATTTCCTGTAAACTTCAATAAAGGTCAGCTTCATGCAAACGGGTGCTCTCGCCAAAGATTTTGATGCAGTTATTGTTTGTTTCCTCTTTTTGTGCGCGGCGTACCTTATAAGAACAGAAGTAGTACAAGTGGGAAATATTTTATAATTGCAACCGATTTAAAATGGAATATTATACCTACAACTAAATTGGTGCTCGAAACCGAATACTCATGGAAGAATGGAGTGGTTGCAGTTGATCTACATTGCTAAATGAGGGAAATCTGACGTGGGAAATCAAAGCAACGATAAATATGGATGATTAGTTTTGGATATTGAGGTACGGAACACAATAAAAGAGTCTGAACAATCCTCAAAAAAAGTATGGTTTTGATTTGAAAGCTTAAACATGGTATGCAAACATTTCCAAGGTTTTTGGCTAATTGTTATTATTGCTAATCTTGTTTTTGAAATACGTTGTTGAAATTGTCCTAGGCTGAAGTTTGTTGTCATAGTGTATATCTTAAAATAATATTTGTGTTAGAGATAAAGCTATCTGTGAAATCTAAACAAAAAAAGACCTTAACATTGCTTCTTGATTAAGTAGATAAAGGTGGTGTCAAAATCTGCACTGCAAATCTCAAGAATGAATAATTGGGTATTCACAAAGGGATGTCCATGCGTAGATAAAACTTTTAAACTGTTATTTGTGGACCACCTTTTCTAATATTGTAATTGTACACATTTAATATATCCCCATACGACTACACCTAATTATTATATTTATATTCACGTAAATAGAACCTAGTCCGAACCTAGTATACAAAAAAGTTCAAAATATTTATATAGGGTGCTCCGGCATTTAATTCAAAGTTCTCAATCTGGAAAATGTGAAAACCTCTTTTGAAAAACAAAAAAAAAGCTCACTTGTTCATTTCAAAATAATTCGTTTCATTGTTAGGCGAAATCTAATTAACGCACGTGTTCTTTTGCCGATAAGAGGAGATGCAGGTGTTTTGAAAAATTGTGTGTTTCATGTCGGCGGAAATGTGGACGTTTGGTGCGTTTCACTGTGATTGGCGATTTATTTGAAAATTCTTAAAGAAGGACCATTCTATGATGGAAGTGTTGTTTCGTTAAATACTGGCGACAACGAGAAAACGAGGCTTCTGCTAGTTTCGCAACGGTTGAAGACCGTATAAATTGTGTTTACGCTAAATTCTCAGGCAGTGAGCCCTATTTGTTTAATTGAAGATGCAGTTCGTGTGCAGAAGTAAGTTAACTTGTAGTGCTCAGTTCTGTTCTTATTAAAAGTTAAAAGTTTCTACCGTCCGAACAGCTTCTAAAAAAAATGTTTGTCATCTAATTCTGTGTTATAAAACAAAGTGAAGTTCAGAAGCTGTCAGCGTTTGTACTCGGTATGTGAGTTAAGTGCGCCTCGCAAACCTTGTACGACTAGATTATTTGGATTATAAACTGTAAGTAATTTAAGATTTTTCTTATTTTAATTGTTAACTACTTGCGTGCGGGGTAATATGTCCAAATAAACTTTGTTACTTCTTTCTTTCGGGAATTTTGTTGTAATTCTTTCAGGGGTTTTGGAATAAATTTTTGTCAATTAATTGTGTGTTTATTTGAATCCATTATGCAATCCGTATAGAGTTTTCATGTTAGATGTTTCGTTCCGTGCCCAAGAATTATGCTAGGTGTTAATGAAAATTTGTGTACTTCTTTAAAATATTCAGTTGATCGATGCTACTAAGGCTCCCAAATTTTAACCACAGATGCTTCCAGTAAATGCATGCATATCGCATATTGTAAAAATCAGATGTGCGCATGCGCAAACTGCTCAATGTCATCTTTCTTATTTATGGAGATGTTTTAAAATTTTTACCACATATGCTTCTAGTAAAAGTTAGCATAATCAATAAATAAATATTGCAAAAATCAGATGAGCGCATGCGCAAAATACACAATGTGAACTTCCTTTTTATAGAGACATTTTTTGAAATTTAAACCACAGCTGCTTCTAGCAAAGACAAGCATATCGCATATTCTAAAAATCAAACATTCGCAAACTGCGCAATATAGAGATTTTTTTAACATAAGATTCTTCTAGTAAACGCAAAAGTATCGCATATTTTAAACATAATTTATAAGAATGTTTATGGTATAACTTATTTTCCTTTATACACATAAATGACCTTTCGGTACTGATCAATTCACGAAAAATGCGCTAAAGTTACTCGCCCTAAAAGGCGAAAACCTTTTTTAATGTGTGATTGTTTTGTCCGTCTGTGCCATTGAATACGAGCCGGAGTAAAAGTCTGGTTTCCGAATGCGAGCCGAGTGGCAAAAAATTTCCCTATTGAAAATCGTATGCGATTCTTCGTATCTTGTTTCATATTTGTACATATTATCTCTACAACAGATCGATACTGTTGCTTACTAACATAAGCACCAAGTTCTAATACTCGTCATTGCCGCTAATTTCCTCACCTGCAACTATAAGCTCATTTCATCGGTTCTTATCAATTCTTATATTTATTTTTAGTTTCCTATAGATTCATCTGAACCATCACATTTTTAAGATGTTCCGGATTCGTATTACTTTTTTTCGAAATCATTCGAATTGTTAAAGCTTCACATTCTATTCGGATCCTTCTATTTCTTCCAATTATTCCAAGTTCCTCGCCGTGGGTCCGTCCGGTACATAGACTTCTTTCGACTTCGATTCCTTTATCCCTTAGATTAGTTCAATTTTCTGTTTCTTCAGCTTCATCAGCTACCAGCTCGTTCGAATTATTCAAGAATTTTTCATTTTATCGGATCCTTAACTTATTTTTCTGGTCCAGATACTTGGCATTCTTTAATTCGGTCTCGTTCATCTAAATTTTCCAGTTCTTTTAAATCCTAAATTCTGGTGATCCATCAGATCTTTGTGATCCTTAAGATCTTCTCTCTTCTTTCTTCATTTAGTTTCTTGGAATTTATTAAAATTTGTATGATTCTCCGAGTTACTCCAATTTCTTAAATTGTTTCATTTTCTCAATCCATAAATTTGTCGTGCCAGCTTCTTAAATTTCTTCGATGCTTAGAACGATTCTTTAGGTTCTTCAAATATACCAATCTTTTCCGTTTTATCAAATGCTCCCGACTCTTCGGCATTTACAGATTCTTTGAATACTTTGGATGCCTCGGATTCTTCAGACCACGAGGTTTTTTTCTCGATCCGTTAGTTTTGTTTAGGTTATTTTCTGTTCTTTTGCACTTTAGATTTTTAACGCATTTTTTTATTAAGAAAAATATGCTATTGTTTGCGTTTCGTCTGTCCGTCTGTTCCCCTACCCGGACCCACTTCTAAGGTTCTGAACGAGGTTCTGAACTATACTTTCAGGGGAATTAATTATTTCCTCCGTGGATTTTTTTCGAGATTGTGGGTGGCGGGGGTTATCTTTCAAGGTATTCTAATTAAAGATCTTATCGAAAGGAAATGTTTTATACTGCCCTTCTCTCTTATCTCTTACCAAAATGGGGGGGGGGGGGGGCTGGGTTGGTTTTATCCTCCTTCATGATACTCTAATGAAAGGTCCCAACGAGGGAAATTCATTACTACGAACCACTGTCCTCCTCCTCGAGCCATGTCTATTGGTGATTCTTCCAGTTCCCACAAGTTTTTCAGATGCTTTAGATTACTCGATACTTTGGATTTTTTGTATTCTTTCACTTTTTTATGTCCATAGGGTGATTGAGGGGAGGGGGCACACATTTATTTATCTTTGATTGTGACGCACTTTGATCGTGAGTATATATGTTCGTTTTCGTCAATCAACCTCTTCACCTGCATAGGTATACAGGGTGTTACAAGACCGTTCGAAAAAAAAAATCGGGTTGTAGAGGGCATCAAAACAAGCACTTTTTCCAAATAAACCGAGGGTCCAACGTGTTTCGTTTGGGAGCCACCCCCCAAAGAGTGTTGAAATCTGCATTTCTTCTTTAATTTTTTTTTCAGCAACCATAAGAGTTACAAAGTCGGGTGGCATGTCTTTGAATAGGTTTTTGGGTATGCTCTTTCCGATTTTGCAATTTTTTTTTCAAAATTCCTACCCCTAAAGGGCGCACCCCTAAACTAGGGTGCAAACAAAATTCTGATTTCGACGAAATTTGGTATCTGGGGGTTTTTTAACATGAAAATCACGAATCTGAAATTAGTTTTTGAAAATTCGAAAAAAAAAGTTCCACTGCAATTCTTGGCGGGACAACGAAAATAGAGATAATTCCACGAAATTTGTTGTGTACATACTAAACGAGTTAAGGAACAAAACTGTCGAACAGTTTTTTAAAATAACTTTTCAAACAAAAGTTATACCATTGTATTTATTGGTTATACTCATTTGAATGTTGGTCCTTCGGGTCGCGAAGTGTCCCAAGCCTACTAGTAAGCCATAATTTCGCATGTGTTGGTTGACAATGTCGCAAAAACAAAAGATTAACGGTTCGAGTCGATATTTTGTTATTTGGAATTAATTCGGTCATTAAATGATTAAAAAATTCGATGTAGGTATCGATTAAAACACCTACCAAGGTATCTTAAAGCGCTGATCGATTATTTATTATCTAAATAAGGTAGGGGAAAAAGTCAAATCACTTTCCGTATGATACTTTTTCATTATGATCAAAAATTTTCATAATCTTAGGTTGAAAAATAACTTCCAAAAGAACAAAAAAAAGATAATAAACAATCGATCAGCGCTTTAAGATACCTTGGTAGGTGTTTTAATCGATACATCGAATTTTTTAATCATTTAATGACCGAATTAATTCCAAATAACAAAATATCGACTCAAACCGTTAATCTTTTGTTTTTGCAACATTGTCAACCAACACATGCGAAATTATGGCTTACTAGTAGGCTTGGGACACTTCGCGACCCGAAGGACCAACATTCAAATGAGTATAACTTTTGTTTGAAAAGTTATTTTT
>NW_022170511.1:7211308-7260002 GCF_008802855.1 Photinus pyralis
AAATTAAAGTTTTTTGCGAGATGCATGCGCGAAAATTTGAATTCGAATATCTCAAGAACTATTTGGTGTAATGAAGTTGTTTGTTTTGAATATCGTGTTAACGTGATTAGCCTGTTTTTACTATGTATTGTTATTTTGAATTTCAATTTACAGATTAAGATCTCCCTAAATTGAACTTCTTCATACTTAAACAAGGCAAGAGCCTTATATATCTTAAGTTCCTCAAATTGTCTCAAGTTCTCAAATCTTTCCTCCATTGCTATATGACAACATTTTCACTTCTGAATCAGTCTCCTTGTGTTCACTGAGTACAATGGTCTTCGCCAATTAGTACACAAAATGGTGTAAGTTTGGTATAAAAAGGTTTAATTGGGGGGAGGGGGGGGCTACGGATCTTCCTGCACAAACCACAAACATATTCAAGGTTTTTGCAAAAAAAGTATATACTTATGCACAGAAAACTATAATATACTTTTTGTGCAAGCGTTTGACAGTTATCGTGTTCACGGACAGACGGACACCATCGATTCCCCTACAAAGATCGCTTTGCTCTGCGGCTGAATAATCATCATCTTTTTCATTCAACGATCTAAGTCTAACTAGTACACTTTTGCACTCTTGATGTCTGTCTGTCTCTCTGTCTAAAGTCACAATTGCTCAGGAACCATCTACTTACAGACTTAGTATTGGTGTCATTCGATCAGAAATTAAAAATTATTTCATGTATGTATTCTCGCAAAGGCATGAAATATCCATAAGGGCTATTAAAATCGAAAAAAACAAATTTGAAAGTGCACTTTTTGCCTCTTGCTCACTATAATGGGTTTGCTGTTGAAAAAGTTTTGACCTTCATTTTCGAAAGAAAATTTCTTTTTGTAACTTCTAGCAATAAAAATAACAGAAATCATTCTTGGCGCACGTGAATCATCCATAACGAATAAATAGGTATAATATTTCCGGGCGCATTTTGCTGACCTACAGTCTACCTCAAGACCTCTCGTTAGAATACCTACCGTCGAAATCTTTATGTAGGTACCTTAACCTAGGTATTTGCGAAAACGGTGGCTAATAACAATCTTCCAATTTTCATTTTCAAAAACATGATACTGTCAATATTTTCGCCGCAAGTCCAAGTTTTCACAGTCGATACTACTATCAAATTGCAAAAAGAAACAACAGGTCATATCATATCACTTTTTTGTAATTTGTTTGTAGGACGAGTTATTAAAATGTGGGTAGAATCGTAGAATGCAGCGGTGTGATTTGCCTTGTATTATTGACCTTGACCGGCGATATTAATACACGAACAGCTGATTACCACTGCCTGCGTTTGCTACGTCTGCGGTGCAAATTTTAATGCGAGTTTATTTTCTTTTTATATACATACAAATTTTTAAGTATTCTAATTCTAATATACGAGTAAAAAATAAGCTCGTAGGTTCTAATCTAATTAAGTATAAAGTGACATGTTTAGTGCACTTACAATAAATAAAAAGCGCACTTTTTCGCTCTTGATGTCTGTCTGTCTGTCTGAATCACAAAGGCTCCGGAACTACACCACTTACAGACTTGGTAGTGGTGTCATTCGATCAGAAATTAAAAATTATTTCATGTTTGTATTCTCGTTAAGTCATGAACTGTCGATAAGGGCTATTAAAATCGCAAAATTAAATTTGAAAGTGGTCTCTTCGCCTCTTGCTTACCAAGGGCCTTAACGAATTTTTTTAGTTTGAAACCACTACGCATTTACATTTACCTATACTTATACCATCTGTGTCCCATAAACTTTGATAGAACTGATAACTTAGCCAATTTTTATTGTTTATAAACAAACATAAAATTACCAAACTTAAGGCTATAGAAGTGTAGACCGGTACACTACTAACCGGCAATGACCAAACCGGCGACGACTAGCCGGCGGTACATCAAACCGGCGCTATCGCAAGTACCTCACAAAGTTATCGCAAATGATTTATTGAAATGGAATGAAGACCATTCGTCCTCGTGTGTATCTGTCTATAAAATTCCCATTTCTCCATAAATTGGGAACGCATACCTACCGGCGCGCATTATTTCATAGGATCTTCCTTCAACATTCATCTAATGCATGGCCTGATACCTCTTATTAGGCCATTGTACCGTGCAAACTTATGATTGTAAAACATTTTGAATCTAAAGGGTATGGTCATGTGGCAATCATCTTCAAATTCAAGAAAACATCATCTTTTACAGCACAAAACGTTTGAGCCAAAAATATTATTAATGATTTCTCCTTCTGTCGTTTTAAAATGATTTTTTAAGGAAGTTGGACAACTTTAGTTTTTTGGATAATTCAAAAAACGACACCCATCGTTCGAGAAAACTACAATACACCGAAATCTTATTATACAAACTTGTACAACCTAAAAGGGCGCGTCTGTTTTGAATCCCCCAAATTTCGTTTTTGTCATTTTGGGTTCCCGCTATATCGCCTGGGAACCCAAGATATTTTACCTACGAGTTTGGTGATACTTTGTCGTAGAAAAATCTGCATAATAGGAATTCTGTCATTTTAAAATGATTTTTTAAGTAAGTTGGACAACTTTAGTTTTTTGGATAATTCAAAAAACGGCACCCATCTTTCGAGAAAACTACAATACACCGAAACCTTATTATACAAACTTGTACAACCTAAAAGGGCACGTCTGCTTTGAATCACCAAAATTTCGTTTTTGTCATTTTGAGTTCCCGCTATATCGCCTGGGAGATCAAAATATTTTACCTCGAGTTTGGTGACACTTTGTCGAAGAAAAATCTGCCTAATAGGAATTCTATTATTTTAAAATGATTTTTTAAGTAAGTTGGACAACTTTAGTTTTTTTAATAATTCAAAAACGACGCCCATCGTCCGAGAAAACTACAGTACACCGAAATCTTATTATACAAACTTGTGCAACCTAAAAAGGCGCGTCTGTTTTGAACCCACTCAAATTTCGTTTTTGTCATTTTGGGTTCCCGCTATATCGCCTGGGAACCTAAAATATTTTACCTACGAGTTTGGTAACACTGTGTCGAAGAAAAATTTGCCTAATAGGAATTCTGTCATTTTAAAATGATTTTTTAAGTAAGTTGGACAACTTTAGTTTTTTGGATAATTCAAAAAACGACACCCATCGTTCGAGAAAACTACAATACACCGAAATCTTATTATACAAACTTGTACAACCTAAAAGGACGCGTCTGTTTTGAATCCTCCAAATTTCGTTTTTGTCATTTTGGGTTCCCGCTATATCGCCTGGGAACCCAAGATATTTTACCTACGAGTTTGGTGATACTTTGTCGTAGAAAAATCTGCATAATAGGAATTCTGTCATTTTAAAATGATTTTTTAAGTAAGTTGGACAACTTTAGTTTTTTGGATAATTCAAAAAACGGCACCCATCGTTCGAGAAAACTACAATACACCGAAATCTTATTATACAAACTTGTACAACCTAAAAGGGCACGTCTGCTTTGAATCACCAAAATTTCGTTTTTGTCATTTTGAGTTCCCGCTATATCGCCTGGGAGATTAAGATATTTTACCTCGAGTTTGGTGACACTTTGTCGAAGAAAAATCTGCCTAATAGGAATTCTATTATTTTAAAATGATTTTTTAAGTAAGTTGGACAACTTTAGTTTTTTTAATAATTCAAAAAACGACGCCCATCGTCCGAGAAAACTACAGTACACCGAAATCTTATTATACAAACTTGTGCAACCTAAAAAGGCGCGTCTGTTTTGAACCCACTCAAATTTCGTTTTTGTCATTTTGGATTCCCGCTATATCGCCTGGGAACCTAAAATATTTTACCTACGAGTTTGGTAACACTGTGTCGTAGAAAAATCTGCATAATAGGAATTCTGTCATTTTAAAATGATTTTTTAAGTAAGTTGGACAACTTTAGTTTTTTGGATAATTCAAAAAACGACACCCATCGTTCGAGAAAACTACAATACACCGAAATCTTATTATACCAACTTGTACAACCTAAAAGGGCGCGTCTGTTTTGAATCCCCCAAATTTCGTTTTTGTCATTTTGGGTTCCCGCTATATCGCCTGGGAACCCAAGATATTTTACCTACGAGTTTGGGGACGCTTTGTCGTAGAAAAATCTGCATAATAGGAATTCTGTCATTTTAAAATGATTTTTTAAGTAAGTTGGACAACTTTAGTTTTTTGGATAATTCAAAAAACGGCACCCATCGTTCGAGAAAACTGCAATACACCGAAATCTTATTATACAAACTTGTACAACCTAAAAGGGCACGTCTGCTTTGAATCACCAAAATTTCGTTTTTGTCATTTTGAGTTCCCGCTATATCGCCTGGGAGATCAAGATATTTTACCTCGAGTTTGGTGACACTTTGTCGAAGAAAAATTTGCCTAATAGGAATTCTGTCATTTTAAAATGATTTTTTACGTAAGTTGGACAACTTTAGTTTTTTTAATAATTCAAAAAACAATTTTGCCATTTTGCCGTCAGTCAAATTTATTTTGTAAATACATATTTAATATTTCAAGCTCTAGCTAGTTCGGTACGTAATAGAACGCGATCCGCCCGTTTTTCACAAGATGATAATGGGACATAATGGTAAAAGCAAAGATCATATGATCTTTGGTAAAAGGTTAATCTCTTTATCGTCTTGTTAATTAAATATAAGTAATAAGCATTGAGTAACTATAGCATTGCTAATCCAATAGTCAATCATATAAGAAATTTAGAAATAAGAACCCATCGTCCGTGCCCCGTGGTAGGTATGATTTTCAATTTGCAATGAAGTAAAGTGGTGAATAAATAAATGAGTTTTTTTTGTGCCAAATTGTACAGTTTTGCAAGTATACAGTATACTGTATACACATCTTCGTTTCATTGTAAATAAAATTATAAGTGTAGGAAATAAAATTGTAAGTGTAGGCTTTCAGATTGGAATTTCCGTTGGCCTTGGCAGAAAGTGCATCGCATCACAGATGATAAGACGAACGTTCTCAGCTTCATTTTACAATTTTCCTTCATTCGGGTCTTTGGCGGGGAGTTGTGTTGTGGCGTACTTACGTAACGTAATGTCATTGACATTGGATGATAAGTGTTAATTAATACCTAAAGGACTGTAAGGTAGGTGAAGACATAAAGTTACTACGAACTACGATTACGATGTGCTTTCGATACAATACAGGAGCCCCATGAAAAGTTTATGCGGAAGTATACAGGGGGTAGAATTGGTTTACGCACCATAGGCATATCGATGGTAATTCCTTTATATCCAAACATTTTTTTCCCTAAATATTTTACACTGAAGTTGTAAATACCGTTTTTGTCGATTGTAAATTTCTGCGTCTATTGATGTGCCCATTTGTAATTTGTTGTGGTAAATCGGAGAAATTAAGGAAGTTATAAATTAAAAGGATAATTGGAAATTTAATTTTTGTTTCAATGATTTCACGGCACGAGTGATGTTAGTGATAAATCATTCGTCCATTGAAAGTATTGAAAACAAAAATTAGTTTTTTAGGCAAATACATACTAATTCTCATTTATATATTTTTTCCGGTTTCCCGATTTTAAAAATAATAAATGAGGGCATGAGCAGACGCAGAATTTATTGTTCAAGCGACAAGAAACCTTTTTACAACTTTGGTCTAAATTAATTAGGGGAGAAAATATTTCGATATAAAGAAATAAATATGTCCCTACGGATGCATAACCTGTTCAACACCGGACACCCTCTATAATGACAGATTTAAAGTTTAATTTGGTTATGACCATTCCATTGTAATGATTCGTTTTTTAAATTTAGCTTCCCCATAATGTTATAATTATCACCAATTCCAATGCAAATTTTAATTATAATTTTTGCAGTATTTTTTTGGAACAATGCCGAGAAGATCAGTTAGAATTTTGTCGATGCTCAAAAATCCCGTCCATCCGTAAGACAGCATCCAGGATGAATATGATCTTCAAGACATCGAACGTTGTCAAGGTAAATATTTCCGAATTCATTTGTGTCCTAAAATTTCCCTGGTCCTGGAATTTTTTACTATAAAATTTCGCTGTCTAAAGGGGGGGGGGGGGCATGAATTATTTCCTGAGATGCTGTTTTTGATAGTAAAACGTGCATAACTTAAAGGTATCATTCAAATAGATTGCTTTGTACATACTTATAACTTCCCCGCGCGACTCTTTTTCGTTATCAGTGGGGGATGGGGCCGGCGGTTGTGGGGGGGGGGAAGTTAGAAATTAATTAATTAATTTTGTCTTTCATGGTTTAAAGGTCTCAACGAAAGGAACCGCTTTCTACCAACTACTGCCCTGCTCTCTGTCCTCTTATCAAAAGACAGTGGTGGGGAAGGGGGGGGGGAGTGGAACTGGTTTTATCCTTCATGGTACTTTAATGAAAGGTATCAACGAAAGGAATTAATTTCTACCAACCATAGACCTCCTCCTCGACCTCTTATCGTAATCGGATATATTCCCTTATATCTTCAGAACGGATTGTCGGAAGAGGGTTCTCACAAAGGGCGATTGGAACGTCTGCAAGAAATATATCCATTGGTGATGTCTAAACTTTAAGAGCGAATGTCTCGAAAACTGTTTGTCGGAGGAAAGTACTCTCAAAGGAAAAATCTGCAGAATAGAGTGTCGGAGGATTTTGAATGTATGCCAGGCGGTCTTTAAATGTTTGTGTATAAAGAGCCATACCGCCTTCTCCCCTTAGAACCCTATTTCGGTCTAAAAAAATGAGCTTTATCTGCACATCTCCATTATAAAAACAAATAACCTTCCTCATAGGCACATCCTCAATTTTATATTTTTCTGTGAACCTAGAAAAAGTACATACTGTATCGAGTAGCATTTTGTATGGCGAATACAATAAGTATGGGACAATATGTCATTTAAAGGACCCATAAATGAATTATTTTGACATGTTGTCAATGACCTACTACACCAACATAATAAAAGTTGTTTATTATTTATGTCAGAAAAAATGCTTGTTAAAAATATTGTTATTAATATTATGTGTTAACATTTTGGTGTAGTAGGGGTTGACAAAATGTCAAAATAATTCATTGATGGTTCTTCTGAATGATAATTGTCCCATACTTCATTGTATTCTCCATAAAAAATGCTACTCGAACAGTATGTACTTTCAGGTTCACATAAAAATATCAAGTTCATGATATGCCTATGAGGAAGGTTATTTGTTTTTTGATATCTTTTTAAACAGGACCAGACAAAAATAAAAACGAATACGGCTAATTTCGGTTTCTGTCGAATACCTTTGGAACTGATCAGATATCTGAATTTTAAAAACATCTTACTAAGCCCTAAAATACTCGACTTTTTCTAATTAACCGACTGTGTATCTCTTATGGTTTCCAATTTTCCCATGCTGTTCATCCTTACCTTGGTCACTGTGTATATGATTTGCATCCTTTTCGTGGATGTATGTGATTGCGCGATAGTATATTTATATCATATGTGTCTTACAGATGCCCTAAATCCTGAAGAAAACCGAATCGCACCAATACAGACTACAGGGGAAATTATGGAGGAGATAGATTTGATAAAACCAAATACAAAAGGTAAAATTATATATAACTATCGCCAGGAAAGATTGCCCGTCACAGCACACCTTGTCTATGTTTTTCTTAAGATGCGAGCAACTTCCGGAATAGGATCGTGCCAATGTTGAACGAAAAGTCTTTTTGTTCAACATTGACACGATACTATCCCGGAAGTCGCTTACATTTTTAGAAAAACCTCGATTGTAGACCCAGCTCAAGTGTTTTGTGACCGGCAATCTTTCCTGACGAGAGGTTTATTTTCATCATTTTACTATTTCATTATTTGATTCTGGTGAGATACAAATGTTAAATTTTATCTAACATCATGTTAATGTTACAGGTAAACTCCAGCATAAATCTCTAGTAGCGCGCCATATGGTCTTCAGAAGAAAAATCAGCTGTCTTAGGTTTTTTCAACCAAGAAATTAAAAAAAGATCTAGTACCCGGAGAAGCTCAATGTGAAAAGTGCTTAGAAGAACATGATGTTTTGCCCACAAGATCATGGACCGACGTAAAATTCTGCATTAAAAACCATCTAGACAAGAGAAAAGATGAGTGCCTTTACTCATAGAAAGTTAAAAACTGCCTTTGTTGTACTATAGTGTGACATTTTACACGTTTAATCTACCTATTTCTTATTACTAAAAAATGTACAGGTACTAGGTAGCTTTACTGAAAGCATTGAATTTATAGATAGTTATCAATTCAATGCTGAAAGTACCATTGCTGTACTAATTAAGATTATTGTAGTTTTCTGAAACATTTTTAATTTTTCTGTTGTTCATTGGGATTTATAAAATTCCTTCTGTATTTGTGTATAGCCAATTGAATAAAGATTTCTAAGCAAAATTGTGTTTTGTACCTGGGTTAATTTTTTCTAAACGGTATGTGGATCTCGCGGTAAAGGTAAATTAATTTGGTAAGAACAGAGAGATAATCTGGGGAGTGGATATCCCAAGGATGAATTTTGTTTGTAAGAAATCTACTAGAGATACTTTTAATACATAAACTGCTTCAGGACATTTGTAAAGCGTTGCTTGATTCAGCTTATGTCTTTGATGGCTGTTAACTTTTGGTCATTGAATAAATTTTTATTCAATGTTTTGGTCCAGGTGCCATTTGCACTTTAGTCCACCACTGCTCTAGATTCTAGACTAGCGCAACTACCTACCACTATTTAGGTACCTAAAATTGACTACCTACCTAACTTGTACGGCAACCATGATTTTGTCATCAATTTTGTCTATTTTGCAATATGACATTATCTTAGGCGTTTCTATCGGTTTCATAGCGTAGCGTGAATGAGGTTAGGCAACACATCGAACTCCCACACCAGTTGAATAATATTGCTTTCATGGGAGTTTTCGTTTCGAAGAACTTATGTAACCCTCCCCCTTTATACTAATGTACATATTCAGAGGAAATATCCTCTTCAGCAATCGTTATCTATAAGAAAAACAGAGAGTGAAAACTTGGCAACACTGCATTTTCACACAAATTTGGAAATGCAATGTTTATGACATCTTTCTTTAACACACTGCACAAAATGGCATATTACTGGCAGCCCACACACTAAAATCTTGTTTCATAATAATTGTGGCAAATGATGCCATAATACTTAACACAGTACAGTTTCCTTCCTATGGAAGGTATCTTGGATACCCTCGGTTTTTCATGATCCGCACGAGATGGCGCTACCTCTTATGTATGTTTAAACGAAATCGCCACAATTTGGGTTTATTCTCATGTTGCCATAAATATTACGAGGCGGGTGTGTGTGTGTGTGTGTAAGTGTGAAGGCCTCTCGGATTTCGCGCAACTTTGCAGGCGAGCTATTTTTGTTACGTTTCGAGGAAGAAGAACTCTGGGAAAATAGTTTTAATCGTAGGTAGGTACAATGGAATCTGTTACGAGTTTAAGCAATAACATAGTTAATCTAACGCGTAATTCAATTAAATTATTAAAAAATAAGACCGATATTGTTAGACATATTTCAATAATCGATTCCAACATACGTTTGTTAGAGAAAGCAATTACCAATAACCTTCATAATGAGATAAATGAAAGCCCGATAAGACTGGAAGCGAATTTAACCCAACTTAAATATTTTCGAGCACAATTAAAACAACAATTGAAAAATATCTCGGTAAAAAGGGAGGGTTGTGGAATAGATGACACCGTCGATAGAAAAAATCATCCGCTCCGTACTTTGGCGTGGTACACCTTAGATTCTTGTTTTAAAGGCCGTTTGATTACCGGCGTCATTGTAAACTTTACCTATAAAGACCCCTTAGTTTTTCTAAAAAAATCGTACGACAGCTTTGCGTGCAAAATTGGTGAGGCGCTAAAACGATCAATGTTAAAGGTAAACGTAAGTTTGGCATGTAACTTTATCCATCCTCAAGATCTCAATGTAGATATGAAAACATTTCAAACGAGAAATGCCGTAATTGATATCGGCACCAATCTTAAAAAGTGGTACAAGGAGAACGTTTTTGATAAACTGCAAGCCAAGTTGGAAAATTTTTCCGAAAAACAGTCCGGTTGGGCGTTAAGTGAAGTGCTATTTGTCAAAATCAATATTAACAATTACGCTCCCATCAAAGGTGGTTTTTCAACATATATAAAGATGCCCTCGTTTATACTAGCTAAGAAAGCCGTTGTGAATGTACGAAACAATGATAAATTTTGTTTTCTATGGTCCATAGTGGCTGCTTTAAATCCAGTCACCGAACATGTTGATAGAGTAAGTAGTTATCCTCATTTTGATGACATACTAAAACGCGAATCTATTCAATTTCCTATTAAAATAACCGATATAAAAAAATTTGAGCAATTAAATCACCTCTCCATTAACTTATATTGCGTAGTTAAGAAAAAAGTACTTCCATTTATGTTAAGCGGTAAGACGGATGGTAGAAAAACCGTAAATTTATTGGTATTGTCATCAAACAATCAATCTCCTCCCAACAACAACAACAACAATGGCAACGATTATTATCATTACGCTTGGATTAAAAATATGTCGGCGCTGTTCTCCTCGCAATTAT
This sequence comes from Photinus pyralis, assembly GCF_008802855.1. NCBI lineage: Eukaryota > Metazoa > Arthropoda > Insecta > Coleoptera > Lampyridae > Photinus > Photinus pyralis. Next base: position 7,221,945 of record NW_022170511.1, read on the forward strand.
CGAATCGAGGTCATAAAAAATTTTTCTGTTACACATGTTTAAATCATTTTTCGTCGAGCGATCTATTAGACAAGCATTCAAAAAGGTGTCATCAAGTGAATAAGTGTTCCATTCGAATGCCTAACAGCAATAACGATACCGAAAAATATGTAGAGTTTACTCGCTATTCGCATATGGAGAAGGTTCCATTTGCTATTTATGCTGACCTTGAAACTATCTTGGAAAAATGCGATAACTCGACACCTCTTCAAGGTGTAGCCACCGCGCTTTACCAGTCACATATTCCGTTTAGTATAGGGTTCTATTTAAAGTGCTCGTACGATGAGTCACTTTCAAAATTTGCGATGGTTTATTAAACAGTTACATGATATCGCTAAATGGGCGAACGCCATAATGAATACTGTAGTTCCCATGGAGCGTTTAAGTTCGGCTCAACTGAAAAGGATCGAGAGTGCAACGCACTGCCACATTTGCGAATAACCTTTTTTGGAGGGTGACGTAAAAGTTAAAGTCCATAGTCATAGCGGTGGGGGGCTCTTTCGCGGCGTTGCTCATAGTAAATGTAACCTAAACTATAAAGATAGTCAGGTAATACCTGTAGTTTTTCATAATCTGAGCGGCTACGACGCTCATTTTATTATTAGAGAGCTTGCGACCGGGGTCATTCCCGGCGAAATCAAACTTTTACCCGTAAACAAGGAGAAATATATCTCGTTCACAAAGTACGTACAGGATACTTGTATTAAGTTTCGCTTTATCGATTCCTTTAGATTTATGAGTAGCAGTATAGATAAATTGTCCTCATATTTGGAGAATGACAAAAAAACCCTTATAAGATTGCATAGCGACAACGCGAATGAATTTGGTTTGTTAACGCGTAAGGGCATATTTCCGTACGATTATGTCGACTCATGGGAGAGGTTAAACGAGCTAGAGTTACCGCCTAGAGATGCATTTTTTAGCAATTTGAAAAACGAAGCGGTAAGCGAAGCCGATTACGAGCACGCGCTTAACGTATGGAATACATTCAACATTAAAACATTAGGAGATTATTCCGACCTTTATTTAAAAACGGATGTTCTTCTTTTGGCTGATATTTTCGAAAACTTTCGCAATACGTGCATAGAGACGTATCGGCTTGATCCTTTGCATTACTATACCGCTCCGGGTCTAGCTTTTGACGCCATGTTAAAAGTTACGGGCGTGAAATTGGAGCTTCTAACTGATATTGATCAACTCATGTTTATCGAGAAAGGGATTAGAGGCGGTATAACGCAGTGTTCTACTAGATACGCCAAAGCTAACAACCCGTTCATGAAAGACTATAACAGCGACCTTGACACGACGTACCTATTGTACCTTGACATTAATAATCTTTATGGTGCCACAATGTGTAATTTCTTGCCCTTCGGCGAATTCTCCTTTGTAGAGGACATTGAAAATTTGGACATACTTAATCATCCGGACGATGCTGACGTAGGATACATAGTAGACTGTGATTTGGACTATCCCTCCGAGTTGCACGAATCTGATAGTGATTTTCCCATGGCGCCGGAGCATATGATACCCCTTAATTCAAAATTTAAAAAACTGATGTTAACCTTATATCCAAAGCGCGAATATGTCGTTCATTATAGAAATTTAAAGATATACGTGCAGCACGGTCTAAAATTAGTAAAAATAAATCGAGTATTGCAGTTCAAGCAGTCTCCGTGGTTGAAAAAATACATCGAATTAAATATCGGTATGCGACAGCGGGCGAAAAATGAGTTCGATAAAAATTTCTATAAATTAATGATTAATAGTCCTTTTGGTAAGCTTATGGAGAACGTGCGGAAATACAAGGAGGTGCATTTATTGACTAAATGGGGCGGACGTTACGGCGCTAGGGCATATATATCCAAACCAAACTTCCATAGTTGTACGATATTCGATAAGGACATGGTGATCATAGAAATGAATAGATTAGAAGTCTTTTTCAATAAACCTATATACGCAGGATTTGCAGTTTTAGACATTTCAAAAACGTTTCTTTACGACTTTCATTATAACTACGTTTTGAAAAAGTTTCAAAAATCGTCCGCAAAGCTGTTGTACACCGATACCGATAGTTTAATATACGCTTTTAACGTTCCCAACATATATGAAATTATAAAGGAAGATATTCATAGATTTGATACATCAGATTATGATCCCGAAAACGAGTTTGGAATTCCTTTGGTAAATAAAAAAATTCCGGGGTTAATGAAGGATGAAAATCATGGTCGTATAATGACCGAATTTGTAGGGTTGCGTGCAAAGATGTATTCATATGAGGTCGATGGAAAATTGATAAAGAAATCGAAAGGATCCACATCATCTAGTATGAGGGACGTTACGATCGATGATTATAAAAGGTCCTTGTTTAATATTGTAACTATAAAAAAGGAGCAGAATCTAATACGATCGAAGAAGCATGCCGTATACACATTGAAACAAAATAAGGTCGTATTAAGTCCTCACGATGACAAACGCGTCATATGCGCTAATCGTATCGATACACGGCCTTGGGGATATTGTAATTTTAGTAATCCTACCTAATACAACCATACTAACGACTAATACGACGATGTCGATATTCCACAACCTTCGCGTCTTTTAACCACACCTTTTGTATTTTAGAAAACCCCTCAACAATAACAACAACAACAACAATACGGATAATGGATAGCGAAAATTTGAAAATACAATTGGAGGAGGAGCTATACAAAGCTTCTATTCCCATTTATAAACAATTTTTAAAACAAGCTCTATTGAGAAACTCATCCACTACATTCATTAATGAGGTGTTACAAAACCTCATTATCCTCCCCGATGAATGTTTCGGTTGGTGTGCTTGCTCTAGAAATGTATGTGAAACTAATATTAGATTACTGATAGAGAGAAAAATTGAACTGGATAGGTTAGTAAAATCAATATCCTGTAATGTTAGTGATTGTAGTAGTGGTAGTAATATTGATAGTTTACCGTTTCATATCAAACAATATGTAATTAATTTACTCAAGTCTTCTGCAGGTGTGTATAAGGATATTTCATATGTAATAAATGAAAGTATTTGTAAATCTGCAGAATATGCCAATGTTAATGCCCTAACATTATTTATTAAAGTATGCGTAGAAAAGGGAATAGAGTGTAGATTTAATACGCACGAGGACAATCGTCATCGCGAGATATACACATGGATATTGGAAAATATCCGTACAGGCGAAGAGAATCCTGATGCACTTCTCGGTTGGACCTGCGGACCAGACTCCGCAATATGGCCCTCTACTCAATTGCTCGATTATAAAAAGACTCGAGAATTACTTTTAACGATAATGAGAAAAAGAGACACTAGGAAATATGTTGTATGGTGAATTACAATAATAAAAAGTAAATATTTAAGTTTTTAGTTATTTATTTATTCAAATCGACACATCATAACCTTATAGAACAACATTATTTTTATCAATCCACGATTTCTCGTCCAGACCCAACCATTTCACGTACACTTTGTCTTTCTTGCGACGCAGGACTTTTTCAACCAAGTATACGTCCGAATACTTGGCCTTCTGCAACTCATGTTCGTAAAATCCACCTAAAATCGGTTTAGCCTTCATGTCTTCCAACAAATACGTGACCGGATTTGTTATTTGTACTTTTATAATTTTGAACAGCTCACTGGACCAATTGGGGGTGTAGCCCTTCGCAAATATGGATTTAAATTTGCTAATTCGAACTACATCGCCGACATTAAAACGGCATTTCTTATTGTTGAAGAGCTTGATGTGGTTGTAGGCGTCCAGCTTTGTATCGGCCTTCACTTCGATCGGTTTCATCCCCGTTGTTCGATGTTTACGATTATTGTACTCGCTCGTGATCGATTCGATTGCATCTATCCATACATATTTTCCGCGTAAACTAAACTGCCGGTACAAGGGGTTTTTTATACTTCTTATAACCCTCTCGGCCAGTGCGGCCTTTTTCGTACTGTACGTGGAATAGTGATTAATGCGTTCTTGCATCATTAATTTGGCGAATGATTTGTTATAGAATTCCTTCCCTGCATCGGTCTGTAGATTTTTCGGTCTGCGTCTCGTAGATTTGAAAATAGCCTGTACGGCTTTTGTCACCTCCTCACCCGTTTTAGTCTTCAACCCTCGCGTCCATAGATATTTTGAAAAACAATCGATAACTACTAATATGTATTTGTAGCCTTTATTCTCTTTTGCGTAAGGTATAAATTCGGCTAGATCTGCTTGCCAAAGATCATCGAAGCCTTTAATGATGGTACGTCTACGAGGGAAGTTTTTGCGCGCCGCTTTGTGTAACTCGTTCACCACCTGCTGCATCCTCTATTAGTTTATGTAAAGTTTCTTTGACCGCTTTCAACTCTTCCTCTAGTACCGCTACGTAATTGCGAAGACTGTCTACGGGCGCTTTCGCAATCTGCATGTATTGTGTGAGGTACCCTTTATTTATGGCATCGCGGTCGTCTACTGGATCGGCGAGGTTCATTAACCGGTTTCCGTTGAGATTTAGTCTTGTTGATAGGTAGTGTTGCAACGTTAGGGCATCGTGACGTTCAATAGGGTAGACAACATAACTTAGTCTCTTATTTTCTACATTTATCGTATCGTCGGTAATGGAAAATTGTCTTTAACAGTTTTCCAAATTGAGCATGCGTATGAGAACGTCCGAATTTATCCATGGTGAATGTAGGCAAGAGTGTTTACCTGTTTATCTGTTTACCTGTTTGTCTGTTTACCTGTTTATCTGTTTACCTGTTTATCTGTTTACCTGTTTATATGTTTACCTGTTTATCTGTTTACCTGTTTATTTGTTTATCTGCTTACCTGTTTATATCAGAAGCTGTTTATTTTGAAAGCTGTAGATATACTTGATAGCAGTATTTTCCAACTGAAAAATAAACACCTTTTCACGGTAGGTTTTATATAGTGATCGAAACCTTTCCTGAAACGACCGTTTGCACATCCGCATCCTTATTTATAGGGCATTAAGAGAAAGAAGAAATGTTACACTTTTATCGCTTTATTTACTAAACAATTACGACATTGTATAGTTGTTATGTATGTAATACACGTTTGCCAATGCACAATGACATTTTGGATAGGAATGATATAAACAGCTGGCTTCCAATTTAGGTAATGCAGGTTCCTCGTTGATCTCGACGACATCCTGCGATAAGGTTTTTCGTATAAATTCTGCCTTCTCCTTTCCCTTCACATATATAGCCTCCATTGGTGATACTAGCCGGCGAAGTATAATCGGAAATAAGTGGGGCGGTGTATGTCCTTCTTCCCATTTAATACAATGGTGGTTGTGCATCAGCCAGATAGCTTGTCTCTGGTAGTTCACATCTAAACTGCTAAATGAAAATGGAGGTTTGAACACAATATGTGCAACTTGGTGCCCATTAAATACCGCCAACTCCTTTGGCGTAAATGTCGTTGGGGATGTTTTAAATCCTTGAACGTCAATAGCAATAACCATTTTCTGCTACTGATTCACCAAACTGTTTCGAGACCTACGTACTACTGGACTAGCACTACTGTACTGCTCGCCATAGCTTATATTTCCAACTCGTAACCTTGAAAGCGGTTGACTGCGATGATTGGCTGTAATGTAAAAATAATTCATTGACTAACAGGCAGACATGCCATTGGCTGTCACGGGGTACCTCATATATTCCTCAAAATAATTACCCAAAGCCTTCCGGCGTAGGTAATGAACCACAAGGTCATTTGAACTATTGCGCGTGTGCTAAGTAGAAGGCCATTAGGTTAGTCACCCCATGGGTTACTGTCCTCGGTGTTGGGGTCATTCTACTATGGAAACATTATCACGTAAAATTGATAAATGACGAACAATCTCATCCCTATGTTTTAATAAAGAAATACACTCCCGTGTCAGATTTACGATCCGAGTGCTCATTAATCCTACCGGATGATACCATATTTGCACACGCCTGTTACGTTGCAATGTCACTGCACAGATGTGCGACTTGCACACGTTTATCTGTTTGAACTGAGGGTTCACGGGTGTCTTTATATTACCATCCTATGAGTCATGGCTTTTTCCAAGAAGACTGCCTCCTTTGTTCTCACTTCTCAGAATTTTCTATGAGTCATCGCCTTTAACCTTCATTTAGTTCAGGTAAGCTCCTTAGTTTCGACAACAATCACCCGGTTGCAGAATAGTAATTGTGTAATTATTAAACAGTATGAAGTTTCGATGAGAGAGACATGGAGAAATTAATTTTTAATCATGCTTATGCCCTCCGGAGACACTTTATGCGGCATTTTCCTTTATTGTAATTTTTGGTTGGTTTTTGGGGACGTTAAACGGAGAAGGTATAGATTTAAATGCGTCTATTAATTGCACGACATGTGAAACTCCCGCATGAAATGGTGTATATAAATATGTTTCTAAATCTTTGTTTAGCGATGCAAATAGAGGTCTAACTGAGAAAGAATTTTATTCAAAAATGCATACGGTCATTTTTTCAATAAATATTTTTATACAATAACTAAAAATTGCATATTTCTATGAGCTGCTGCACGCGCCTCCCCTGTAACTTTAGAAGGGGCGCCTGCAATTATTCATCCTTGAACGCCTTGTAATTATAAGACTCTGATGTATCAATGAAAGTCATGAAACTTTATAGTTGGCATTTGCATGTGACAATTTTTTATGCTAGACATTTTTCACATGTATGCAAAACGCCTCTTAAATCCCGAACAGTGCAAAGGGCTATTTTGATCAGCACTTTTGTGTTGCACATCGCCTTCCAAGAACTAAAATAGTACAATGTACAAAGTGTCTTTTGTTTTGACCGTTGTTCGCAGGAAATTGCAGGAGCAGTTCGTATCTTCACGTCATCGCCCGATTTTCCTCAAACGCAATTTTTTCTAAGAACACCATTTGAAATTGCATTAAAGCATCGAACTAACTTACAGAAATAAAACATGCTACGTAAACGTATGTAAAATGTTGGGCAGATATGAAAGTCAATTTCGAAGAAACGAGAGAAGCTTTGCTTATATCATTTTTAAATCATGCTAAAGAAGGCAGTATTTCCTACAAAAATGTCCTTGATGCAATCTGGTTGCGGTTAAAAATTGTTGGACTTGAAACGCCGTTCCAGGAAAAAATTTGAGTCTTCTTAGCCTTGTAATTAAAATCGTACCTAGTAATTTTTCGCTAAAATCGCAATTCTCTCATTTCCATTAGTTATTTTTAGGAGTAGGTACGTTCTTGACGAACACAAAGTCTTTTGCGTTCCCAATAAGTTTACTAAACTGTAACAACGAGAAAACTATTGGATATGACTGAAGGAGGAATGTCATTTTTAATCGCGCAAATTGTTATCCACACTGTTCACGTAAAATGCTTGTAGCTAAACATGTCCTCAGTGTGATAAATAGGTGCATTTTTTTACCTCGAATCGTAACTATAAGCTAATAACGTATTAGCATTGAGTAAAGAATTTATTTATTACTCAATGGTATTAGGTACCTCTGAATGGGATTAATACCTTCAAGCGATAGGCGATGTTATAATTAATTAGATGTGTTTAATTAAGACATAATTTTTTATACAAAATGAAACCAAATTATTAAAATTTGCTTTAGGTACACATTAAGTAAAGTTATTTTTAGGTGCACGATTATTCGTTCTTGAATCCGTATACTCTTCTTTTACCTGAATCATGAATGCATTTATCTAGTTCGTTAGGCATTTCTGTGAGCACCCGTCATCGCATCCAGGTCCGCAATACTGATAGCCAGGAATATGTAGTTCCACTGGAAGTTTGTTTATGAGATTATTAACCAAGCCACTCCCATCCGTACACTTCCGCTTCCGATTCAACATTGTTGAATTGCGGCAATAAGTTGCCATATTTATAGGAAATCCATCCATCAAATAAAACAAAAATGCTCAAATAAAGTACGTTTATTGACATATGTGATACATAAAATAAGTAGGTCGATAGTATAATAATTCCATCATGCAAACTGTATTATGAGAATTGACGTTAAACTTATAGTTTAATACGTCTTCAATATCGCGATAGATGTTGTCATCGTCGCCCTCGTCCTCGTTACCAAACTCCATTTTACGAAAATGACGGTAGTTAATCACCTGTTCGATAACATCCTGATAGAAACAGGACAGAGCGTACGATTCCAGTAAATCCAAACGATAGTTGATTATATCTTTTAGATTAAACAATTCTTCAACGACGTACTTACTCATCGTGCAATAATGCAGCTTATCACGTTGTATTGTTACGCTCTCTAATATTTTCTCAGTCGTCGTGGGATCCCGCACAAATTTCCTGTTATAATGAATAGTAAAATTTGCGTTAAGCGATTCAGAACTTTTGTCGTGCTCAATATCTTCTTCCTTAACATTGGACCAGTCGATCCAATTTTCGAGCTCTTGAGATCTAAAGAACTTCATCTCGAGATATGTTTGGTGCTTTAGAAGCATTTCCCAATCTTCTTTCACCATCACTATCGCATTTAATGGAGAGTGCACAATTCGTAAAACTGGGGCCAAATTAAGATGCGTACTGTAGCCAATTTCAATATATTTCTTCGAATTGCTTTCACCATCGTAGAGGTCATATGATGAGCAATCGATTAAACGTTCGTCGGCAGCTTTACTATGCACATTTTCGGCAAACTGGGTGATAGAATCATCACTAGTGTCTTTGTTGTTATTACAGCACCAGCACGAGCACGAGAAATAATTATTAGTACAACTGATTGTATCCATTTTGGAGCTTTTTTTCGTTGAGATGATCTCGACCCCACGATCACAGAACAACTAAAGTGTTTCTAAGGGTGGATATGCATTTAAATAAGAGACACAATTTCTCTCTCTCATCAACAACATTTTATTATTTCTCTCTATCTCATTTACAACTTTTTTACATAAATGTTAAATTAGTAGTCTTCCCCGCCGTTCCGGCGCTTGTTATAAACACTTCTTCCCTGGACAAGGTGTCCTTGAAGATCTGCAGACGGTTGTCGCTCTTGAAGTAGTCATAAAAGCGCAAAGGAAGGATGCACTTAAAGTTCTCAGTATCGATCAGTATTCGGTCGCCATATTTGGTATTGATTAGGTCGATACCAATCACTTTATACTTTTCACCGACCTTCATATCCTTGACGTTCTTGAAAGGTTTGCAGTAGGTGCTACTGTTGAGTTGATTAAGATCCATTTTAACTGATTAGCGAACACTATTCGACTGATTCCATTCACCGTTTCTACCACCATTATATTGCTGTCTGATGACCTTGAATTTTAATGCGATAAACATTACTGTCTGGTGACCTTGAAATCTAGTGCGATATACCATTACATTGAGTTCTGTTGACCTTGAAATCTAGTCCGATAAACTGATAAACGATGATTTTCTGCTAAGACGGGAGACAATATCTTACAAAATTGCTCTATTTTTCTACTAAAGCGAAATCTATCCAAGGCCATAGTTTCCCAAGGCCCTTTTCGTGCCGCACTATATGCAAAGGACCACGCGACCAGCACATACACGCGATTGTTACTATCGTCAAATGTAACTTTCTTCATCACCATATTATGTATTCACCCAACTGAGCCTCGTTCAGTCCGTTTATAAGGCAATCAACGCATATTTTGTAATTTAAAAAGAGTCTACATAGTTCAATCCCCAACTCATACGTTTGGACAATGTTTTGACACTGTTCCCTAAAAGTCTCAGGTCCATAGACCGCCTCATGCTCAGCATCAGATAGCAATACCAATAAGGTTTGATGAAGGCATTCAACAGCCGTTCGCCGCATATTCCCCCTTAACACTAACCACATTTCAAGCTAACATCTTCTAATATCTATATTTAAATTGCAACACGTTTGACCTTGAGGCGGCACCCCAGAAAAACACAAACAATTTGATTACACACAAACAACATACACAACCTCCCTTTGTTCTCAGCGATCGACCTTGAAATCCAACGGCCTTGAGCCGCCGCCACCCCCCCTCCACACAAACAATACACCCCTTTGTTCTCACAACTCGACCTTGAAATCCAATGGCCTTCACCCATCACCCCCCCTCCGAAAAACACAAACAATACACCCCTTTCTTCTCAACACTCGACCTTGAAACCCTACCCCCCGCCCACTTACGCAAATAACCACTTTGACCTTCCAACACCAACTTTGACCCTTGAACGCTTAACAACTTTCAATCATTATGGCACTTTTCAATGTAAAGTGGTCCAGGATCCGGGCCTTACTATACTACTAAGGTATAAAGAAAAAATATACTCCAAAAACGAAAATGTCAAAATGACATAATTTCAATTAATTTTAAACTTACGCACCTCATTAATAAATGGTTCGGATTTCTATAGGTAAACAACAGATAAGGTAATTTAAATTAACAACATACCTATCGAAAAGAAAGGTGTTTAACAAAGAGGACTTCTAATGTAAAATACTATTACCTAAAGATGATACTGCCACTTTCTCATTCGCGTAAAGACGCTTAGATAATTAATTTAAACAATTTTAGCGTGATGGCTCTGAAAATTTCCTTTTCAAATCAACATTCTCAGAAAGACCGACCTGTCAGTTCAACGACAAAAGCAAAAGTGATAAGAATGCTCATGATACCAACTACTCCCAACTTAACGCACTAAACGCGCATGCCGTCAGTTACACAAACCAAGAGTACATTCAACGGAACGTTACACATCAGAAACCCTTGCGGGCGTACGTAATTGACCACCACCGCTATCCAACGCAATTTTTTACCTCGCTGGAATTGCGCGAATTATCCCTATACAATCTGCATTTAAAATCATTATAGGTTGCGAAAAATAAACCAGCCACATCTTAATACCTAATGGCATCCGACATGCGGCCATAATTTCGAATAGGAATTCTACAAAGGCGAAGACGTTTTGATTCCACTACTGTGAGATCAATTAATAATAATTTGGAAAATCCGTGTTTTACACAGGGCCATAAATGACAGGGCCAATTGTATGTCGCCTGTCCCCGCGTCGGAAAACTTTCAATTTTATTTACGCGCCAGAAAACAAACCTAACAATTTTATTTATTATTCCTCTCTTGTTCTGGGCCCTCAACAGGCTTGCGCCCAATTACAGAGTGACCCGCATAATGCTATTTTAGAGGTGCCTCTGCAGAGGGTCTTAAGTTGTGTATCATGCAAAAAGCATTACAATTATAAGCATATAAGCACGTTTTTGAAATAATTTTTTTTATTACTTATTCCAATTCGAATTGAATATTCATAGGTAAGACGGGACAAAGTCTGTCGGGTGAACTAGTCTTAGATAAATGAAGATAAATGGAAACATGTTCGTTTTCAAAGGAGGATTACACTTGTTGTAATTGTAATGTATTTCAAACGAATCATTGAATAAAAATTCAATGTATACCTACCTAATGTGAGGCATAAGTAAATTCGAAATAAAAATGAAATGTCCGTACGAACTAAATATCAATATTCAATTATGACGTCAACATAACAAGAAGTATACTATACGTTGAGAATACATTGGAGATGCTAGAAGGAATACCCTGTCGCATTGCTACTCTCCTAGTACAGCAGACAGATGTTTAAAGTAAAATGGACCAATAAGATACGAGAGCTTATAAAATGCGCCAATAACACGAAATGTAGTTCAGAATGTTCTAACAATATATGGAATTAACATAGGACTACCACATGTGACGCGCTGGAATGTCGTAAATGAAATGTTACATTCATGCATTTCTGCGATCCTGATAGTAAGATAGTTGAATTGAAGTTTTCGCAAGCTCCAGATTGACAACCCAATTTGACACGACGTGTAATGTAAAAAAGAACTCTTTGTGTTTCTGTTTTTTGTATAACGAAATGTAAATACCTTAGACAAACTGTAAAGTCATCATATTACAAAAAGGGTAGCAGTCAATAATGGTTATATTTACAGAACTCTGTTATCAGACCTTTTCGAATTGATGTGAGATGGCGCCATGCACGACAAATGGAAGTATACGATTAGTGATAAAAGATTTTGAACATTTAATATATTTATAATAATTTTACACTCAGCTTATTTAATATTCCCGTATTAGAGGAGCATGAAGTGGTGAAAGTTATACCCAACTTGCATGGAAACACTCATTCACGGACTAGTACACTAAGCAATTAGATATTTTCTGTTTTCTGGTGCCCTGTTATCAAATTCGTCATTACAATGCAAAACGGTGCTGTAATTTTGCAGATTGTTGTTTTGTGCCTACTACGATTACAGACTGATACAGTTGATGTGCAATAAATATGTAATTGCAATGTTGAAAATTTGGTTTTTCGTAGAGACACCACCTGATTTTGTCAAATTTGTATAATTCATTATTCCAAATTTTAGGAAATATCGGTTATTTTTTATTTGGCTTAAGACATCTTTTGGATTAGCAGGTGTTAAAAATTGAGTATTTTCAAAATCATGATCAAAAAACATGTCCCATATTACAATACAATAATTGTTGGCAACCACTTTTGGACTTACTTTAGGTATAGGTCACAAAGATCAAAAGCTTTACTAAAAAGAAACTACTCGAGTCGGCATTAAACTTAAACATTCAATATTCAATGATACCATCAACAATTTTCATTTTTATAAAATCTGAAAGACCCTATTTCAGATGAATACTTCTTTATTATACCAACGGAAAATACCACAGTTCGTTTCAGCTACATGCTACGAGGGATTAAAGTTTAGTGTTTTTGTGATCAGTTTAATTCGGCTTATTTACTATCAGGTGATTAGAGGAGCAGAATGTGCAAAGGTGGCTAAACTCCCAATGCGTCGTCGGCTTTAAAATTAGTATAAATAAACGTCAGCATGTGTGTTTACTCTCTTTCACTTTCTGAACTCCTGCTATAAATTTAGACATTACGATGCAAAACTGTTCTAAATCCATGCATTTAGGCTTGATTTTGACTTACGTTTGGGAAACAATATTCCTTATTCGTTTGACTCGGCCGCATCTTCCCACTTTGCGAAGTTCATATTATGAGATCTTGGGCTACTTGCGTAAGGTATATTGGTGTCTGCACTCTCCCAACATTTTACACGATTTTTCAATTTTTGGGGAATTAAAACAATGTTTTGCACTTTGGTAGATTACCCACCTAAATTTGACATGTTAATATAAATTCGGAAGTAAATGCTCAAAAATACTATTTTCCAGATTAATTTTTTTGCACCTCGAACCTCTCTGTTCCAGACGAGAAACCAGGTGCCAAATCTTGACAGAACAGTTTCCTAGCTCAACCCAAATAAAGTGAGTAAATTGTTCCTGTGATGTATACCTATCGAGACCTCTCAAACCAAATATTAAAAAAAAAACTCTTTTGCTAGTCTTACATCCTTTATGCCAAAAGTCATACCTATTAATTTGCAGATATTTTTATGGACCGTTTTATTATTAGACACTATTCAAATTCCCAAAGGAAAATTGTTGTTGACCCCTTACAGAGTTACAGAATCAACTCAATGTAATGATATCTCAAACAACGTTGTTAATTACGGTCAATTTTTGATTGGTACATAAGTAATTGAAAATTGGTTTGTTTTGGATTTCTTCTTTTGTTTTGTGCACCTTTTTCTTAACACGGTAGTCACACATTTTCCCTTTGCGATCTTGACGCACTTTCCACCAAGCATGCGAAAATTCTTTAACGATATTTTAAAAGAGTACCCAAAACCCCTTAAATTCTCAGAGCATTTGCATCCTTCCCGTGTGCGATTTTTTAAAAAAAGATCCTGCATTTGTTTCCCTTAGAACACTGCATTTTTTGACAATACCACGTTGAAAACACCGGTTCTCGACTTCTCGTTCAATCACCGAAATCAGGTAATATAGGGCGCGGTCAATACTTCGACTTGGTGACCGCTTGGGAACACCGCGTGCCGTTGTCTCTTTTTACCGTAACACAACGAAGTTGAGGAAACGCTTATGTGCTCGATTTTCCGTCGTGTGTCTGTCTGTCTATCTGTTTCATCGAGATCTCGTGTTACGCGGTAACACCAACGGCCGTTCTCTCCCATACTACCGCCCTTCTATCCTACCTCTTATCGAAATAGGGGGCGGGTGGACTAGTTTTATCCTTCATGCCTCATGGTACTCTAATTAAAGGTCTCAGCATTGAATAATGGTCTCAGGTTATAGTTTCTTAATCCTTATATCTCAAGGGCCGATTGTCGGAGGAGGTACTCATAAAGGGCGAGTGGGACGTCTGGAAGAATCCATATATCCATTGGTGATATCAAGTTTTTGGAAATTTTTTACTTTTTATAAAAGCAAATTGTACATTCATGTCAAAAATGGTTACCTACTACGATTAGGCACTTCGCTCAATAAAAGGCTAAGCGATACATGATAAGTAAATACAGTAAAAGGAAAGTGCTGGGTTTTGAAAGATGCTAACGAAGGAACTCATTTTTTAGTTTGATTTCTGATTTCTTTCTGGATTAATTTTTTACCCCTAACTTTTTGTTAAACTTTTTTAGTTCGTCTCCTCATAATTTTTATTATATTGATGAAATCAAAACTACTCGTTAATTTCCCTATTAGAAGCTCCTATTTTAAATTACTAAATTCGAACCCATTTACATGAAATTAAAACGAACAACGGAATTGCTAAGGAAATTACTTGAAAATAATTTACATCCGTGTCCTGTGAATATGTTCTTAAATAAATATATAGCACATTATCTTTAATATGTATTTTCATAAGCCAAGCTACACAAATTGGCGCCGTTTAATAATCAGGTAAAATTCTAATTACTATTTTACATCAGTGGAAAATTTCTTTTTCTTATGACAAAGAGTAACTAATAATTGTATTCTTTGCTTATGGTTTAGATTATTAAACTGATCCAAACAAAACAATGTAATTTTTACAAATAGACATTTCGCAATACTCTTTTCAAAACAATGTTTCTGAAGCGGTTGGTTTCCAGCGCATACAAAATTCAAACGGTTCTTCTGTGAAATGGATACTTCTTAGATTAGGTACTCTAGCTCGAATGGAATGCGGGTGTAATTTGGATAGCCCTCGGATGTCTCAAAATTCCCGCGAAGATGGAAAACGCAGAATTTTTTTTCTGATACTGAATAGGTGCTGGTTTTTTATTGTCTACTCCACTACATAGCCAGGAAAATTTCGTCATCTTGTATGCTTCCCTAATAATCCGAACCAATAGTGTTCAAAGGGAAAGGTTTCGTCATTGTTTAGAGTATTTAAACAATGGTTTCGTTTTGATCATAGACTGCTGCTCGAATTTATCCTGCATTAACAAAAGAAAAACCTCCAATCGCGCTTATGATTGGTTTTTTATTAATCTCTCACCTTGAACTCTTCCAACGTAATTATTACACGAAATATGTAATGGGTTTATTCTTTAGCCGGACTTAATTCACGTTCCTGTAGTACGCATACACAACGAAAAAATGGTTTTCGCCTTTAGGCGAATCTTTAATTTTCCATGAATTTATCAGTACTTCCCAAAAGGTCATGTAACTGACTATGTGCACAAAGGTATCGCACCCCTAATCTCGAAATTATATTTCTACAATATGCCGATTCCGTATTTTACACATTACCGAATGACCTCACGCTATTCAATGGTTTGGAGTAAATAAGGCCAATTACGATACCTGCTTTGCTCTAGTTAGTGCGCCATCTCCTCTCCAGACATCCCAAACCCATTATGAAAACAGTGCGCTACATAAATTAAAAAGCGCAATCTTCAGTTCTATCATTTGGCATTGGCTTATAGACTTATTCCACTAGTCAAATAATTTACTGAAAAATCGGCCCTCTAAATTTCGACACCCTGTAATTTTTGGTATGTAATAGTGTAACCCTTGAAATCCCAAAAATGTCAACTTAACCTACCTGTATTTCTACAAAATTCTAAAAAATAAATCCAAATTAAAGCTACCGTTACAGTACTACCATTGTAATTTAAAAAAAAAAACATAGTGCGTAGTGCGAATTAATAGCCCCATGGTTATGGATTAACAATTGCCAATAAATCTGAGGAAGAATTGTCAAAAAGGAGCTTAAAAAGCGTTCATCACGTTTGTGAAACCATTTTTGCTTTTTGTGTGCCATACATCATTGTATTCATAATATTATTAATTTTTTTGTATCTGTTGAAATAACATCAGAAAACAATATAAAAATCGGTATTTCTGGCATATCTTCAAAAGTAAACGGAATTTTCTGGTTACAAAATCCCCATGACCCAGATCCTTACCTTGGACAGTGTATAATAGAAAAAAGTATAAAAAAAGATTTTAAAAGTTCCCAACCCTGTCTGTGATATCTCGAGGAACGCGCATACATTATATATTTATATACCATCAGAACGATCATTCTCCTAATAATAGTAATAATAAATAATCCCATTTCTTTTACACATTACGAAAATTGACCCCCACCATATATGGGACGATAATGGAATAACCTACCTTTGAATGTACTGCGCCGGCACAAGCTCAATTAGCAATCAGGGATAATAAAACCGGTTCCGACGTTTCTGAATAAACAAACACATTTAAATAAATGATTATGCACTTTATTTAGGCAATTTTGTAACAAAGTAGATCTGCAAGCCTTGATAGTAACCAGTGGCAGAATAATAAAGGTTGCACCTGCAAATTTAGTTACCTCGTGAACTAATCAGCATTAAATCTGCAACAAAGAAAACGATCGCAATTGCCTGCACACTACATCAATAGTGACTTTAAAATTTTGCACAATTATATCACTAAGTACACTAAGTCTTATAAAAATACCAATTTACAGAAATGAGTGACTTATCGAAGTGTAACATAAATAAGAGTTTCGATTCCTCCATAAATACAGACACTGAGGCAAGAGAAAAGGTAACTAAGTTTTAACATAGGAGACACTTACGTCTTGTATTCATATTGTTTTTATTGTTGTTTTCAACAAAGAAATATATTTGACGTCATTTACTTTAAAACTTACAGTACATACATGAAAGGCATATTTACAGTATTTTAATTGCAAAGTATGCAGTTTACTTGCAAAGTTAAATTGCAAACAAAGCTGCACAGACATCACAACATATTTAATAAAGAATCTATCATATAACACCCGCCGCAATCAAAGTGCAGCCTTACGTGAAGTAGAAATGCACAAGTAATCAGTGCGAGTCTATCAACGGAACTGCCTCCCTTCAAGAGATTTGTAATCTACAATCGTAAGCAAACATTCAATACGTAAAAATATAAGAAATTTTCTTAAATGTGCAACTTTCTCTCATAACCGCATTCAACTATTTAAATTTCTTTTTGATAGTCCAGTTTATTTTTAAATTCTCATATTGTCCTCCCGTTGTTTTTTTTCCTATATAAACACTTAAGTACAATTGCATTATCGTGTTAATGAGGCAAATTATAATCGGCCGATTAGTCTAGGAAAATTAAACCTTAAAATGTTACTGTTGTCAGTTTGTGATCTAGAAAAAGTTCGTAATTACTAGACAGCCAAGTAGATGGAGACATCTTACTATTTCTGACCGAAGGGTGAATTAGTCTTGAATGTATTGTGATGGAATATTGAAGTTCAAGTACCCTGGTCTCTCAGAAGTTCCCACCTACATGAAAATGTACCAAGCGAATGTTTTTTTTTGCACAAGTGAAATTCTCCCGGACTAACATTTGCACTCATACATGTGAAAAGTCCAACTATAAACAATTTTTACGCGATTACACTCACGAACATATTTATAAAATTAGACGAGAATGTATGTACAATAAAGTTTAATTTAAAATTGGTCTGCAAACCACTGTGTAGCATGCTCGGTGCAATGGTAACAGCATAGCCGAAAAAAGCTGGTGTTTTGACATTATTCTTAGATCTAAACAATAAAGCACATTTTCTTTTTCCAAAAAGAAAATTTTGTATCTCTGTCATATTAATATAATTAAGCAGTCTTAACAGCTGTAGACTATTTACAATGTATGTTTAACATCAACGTTTAAAAAACATGATCTGCGGAAATACTAGAAAAATTTCGTATCACAATACAAAATACTCGTGACAAATCAGTGTAAGCTTCTTGAAGCACATTTTATTAATTCTATTGCCTATAAATGTATCATTACTCCATTTTACAACACAACAAATTTTCGTCCAGTTATAATTTGATATACTACAAGTGAATACAATTACTTATCCGTAATCGGACTTAACTAATTTCTAAACAGAAGACAAAATGTTGAAACACCAAAGTTTAATGGATAACTACAAGATGTTACTATAGATTGTTTCAAGAAGTCCAAAAATAAAATTTTGATAAAACTGTGCTCTACATGGAAATGTTAGACTTGAGGTCGCATACAAGGAATATTCATTAGCTTCAGTATGATCGTTTAATTATTACAAATTGTCTAACTAGATGATTCCCAACGAGCAAGATATAAACGTCTAGCATCAAGCGTCGGAGAGAGCAACGATCGTACTTCAGCGGAAGGAAGGCTGAAATACTTAAGGGTTAGAGGAGACTGTAAATGTCTATGTCTGATTATTTCGCGCTCCGCAGGCAACGGCCATAAATCCTATACATACATACAATCAACAAAAGTAAGGTTAAATAATGCTTACTGTACCTGCAGAGACTGGGCCTCATCTCAGGATTCTGTACTTCTGCCTTTTCGCCCTGTAAGTGATCCGACTATCGATTTTAATGTTGCACCGAAGCTTTTACCTGGCGTTTGAATATTTGATTGACTTCTATCTAAACTTTGAGGGTGGGCGTCCAAACACTTCTGGTACCGTAACTATAATTATGAAAACACATTTAAGATTCAATCCTGTTTAATTATTAGTAGTGATATTGACCGATTCTAACTCATTCCAAGGTTACTTGTTAGTTAATATCCACGCCCTTTAAAAACAAGAAGTATTAAAATATCCACGTTGGAAGGGGACGGCTAATAGATACAAGGCAAAAACATATTTTTTTTCTGAAAATCAATTAAACTTTCGTACTCAACTTAACCATCCATGATAGTCTCAACGAGAAAGACGTGCGGTGCGGAGGGCGAAATCGAAGTTACAGGATCAAACCCGTGCATTTAAAGGAAGTGCTGAGAGGAGTAATTGCTTTTTTTGAGTAGAGCCAATGTAGGACAAAAAATTACTTTTATCCAGGGCAAAAAGGAATCAATCTTCTACATTTAGGAAGGTTCCATTAACCTGGATGTATATACTAGTATGCGCAATGGCAAACTGTCACTAAATCACCCACAGCGCGTAGCTCAATTGAACACAGGTACTAACAAAACCCTTTATATGAAATATCATCCGGAATAACTAAAAATCTCGATAAGACTTCAATTTTATTAATTTGAGAAAACTCAGTAGCCTTGATCAACTCCATAATTTCAAAGAACTAACCTGAATATTATTTAAACACCTGGCATAACCCTGCGTAGAAAAATTTTACGTGACAACTTACCGAGCTCGTAAACATTTACAGATGAAACAAATTTAGTAGACAAAAGCAATCCAATAAGGCCCAGGGCCAGAATATGCACATCACGCAACAAGCGATCGATTGAAACAATTAATTAGAGAAACTTTACTGCTTTGATTGTACTTAAATTTTGAATTAGACGACACTGGGTTCGTTGTAATTACAGATGTAAAATTGGCTCTTTGGTAGTAGAAAAAACTTCCTTTAGCCGATACTTGAAGACCTTAAAGAAAGGCTTCGCATAAGCGATAATTGCTCGGCTAACTTCTTTGTAAGCTTCGTTTGTTTAATTCGACTTACACATTCACTTTAGAGCGTGCCGTTGGGGGGCACGGCTTGAGCAGGGGATCAAAATTTATGTAGGGAGTAAGCGTTCAGGTGTACCATCGATCCCACACCATGAAACACTCGCCGAGCCTCTACGTCGAGAGGGGGAGGGGGAGGATGGGTGAAATTCAGCCCTAGGGAAGCTTATGCGACGGAAAATAAATACAGAACCCGAGGACAGATTTAAAGAATTAGCTAGACTGATGCCAAAGTGTAGGTGAAAATATGTAGAAAAAAAGAAATACGAATCTGTTAATTAAGGTTAGAGATCAGCGGTCGTATATTTGAAGGTTTGGTGCATTTAGCAGCATGGGAGAAAAACGGAGCGACTAAAACTGGTTTTCGGCCAATTCAGGACGTAGTTCTTGTGAGGTACATATTTAACGTAAATGTAAAATTCTCAAAGTTGCGACCTAAAATAGTCGCAGCTTTGGGAATTTTAAGAGCTCAAAGTCTCATTAATACCCTGTGAATTCGTTTTTGGGGCTTTAATATGGGGAACGCTCTCTTCTAACTTGGGCCGTGGCAGTTCGCCAACGGTAATAACCGTAAAAATTAAAAAAAAATTCAATTGCTCAAAAGTACAGACATCACCACTGCTCCTCCGTCTCCTCTCGCACAGATGTTGGAACTGGGTCTTTGTCGCCCATCACAATCCCGTTGGGGCAGCCCGCTTCTCCTTGTGCCCAAAAAGGATGCTTCCTGGAGACTGTGCTGTGACTGTTCATTCATCCCGGATGGGTATCCACTCCCAAACATGCAAGATGTTTCCCATATCATAGACAAATGCAACATATTTTCGAAATAATACCTCGTGCGCGCTTTCCATCAGATCCGGCAGATATTAAAAAAACCGCCATCACCAACCCCTTTGGATTCCTCCAGTTTCCTGTGATGAAGTTCGGGCTACGGAACCCCGCAGAAAAGTTTCAACATTTAATTAACCAAGTGCTCCAAGATCTACCATTTACATTTGCTTACCTCGACGACGCACTAATAGTATCCATCGCCTGATGAAGGCACAAACAAGGCTCATGTAGAAGAAGTGCTCCAACGATTTCAATAACACTAACAGTTTCCAACTTTTGTTTTTTTGCGTGCCATATATCGTTGTATTCGTAATAAAAAATGCTACTCAATACAGTGTATACTTTTTTACGGGCCACATAAAAAAATAAAGTTGATGATGATTTCTTCGTAACGAAACGTACAGAAAATCTCTCAACGACATCTTGTAGAGCTCAATGAGGCAATGGGAAAGTGTTTTTTTTATTTTTTTTTGTATCTGTTTAAATAACATCAGAAAAAATAAAGTGAAATCGGCAAATTTCGGTTTTTCAGGAATATCCTCGAAAGTAATTTTCTAGTTTTCTTAAAAGCATGATAATTATTTAGTTGCTTATTTTTCGCTAATTTAGTCATCGTTGTATCTTCTATGGTTTCAGAGATTCCCATCATATAGACTTTCGAATTTTGGACACATTGTATATTGTACATAAATTCTTCAAATACCCGCCAGCAGTTTATATAGCGCCGGCCACTAAAATCTTATTGAAATAAAATATGAGTTGAAAGACGGGAATTTTTTGTATAAAATAACATTTCTCAAAAATGAATTTTCGACCGAATTATTCGCAAAAAATGCACATTGTGTGGAAAAATCGCACCTAAGGCAAGTTTTGAACAAACGAAATAATCGCGGTTAAATGAAATATTTCGGGGACTTTTATTCCCGACATATTGACAAAACAGAAAGATATATGTCCTTGAAGTGAATTAGAACGGACGTTTACTATAATTCAGGTTCCTTACCTTACAAGCAGCTTCAACTGTTTTACATAGAGCACCTGAGGATGGTTCGCAGTGAAACACATGAGCCATAAAAATGTCTTGCGCGGTGTGCATAATAAATGCGCACTGTTTAACATTTTTACCAATTCCTAAGAATGACAGATATCGAACCCGGCATTCGGTTATTAATTTATCATCCTGCAACAGCAATTCGTGAATATCACATTTTTAAGACATTTCAACACAATACGTTTGGTTGCTGAATAGAAATCATGGAAGGTGCAACGGCAACATTAACCGACTGCCATTCTTCTTGTGGAACTAACGATACCATCCTATCGATTGCTTCATTGAGTATTTCCATTCCCGTCGCTTGCGTCACCTGAGTATTGCCTAAGTACTGAGCCCGCAGTACTTTTTTAGGTTCTTCCATTGGAGTAGGAAACGATTGAGCTAAAATTGGAAATGTATAAAAATTGCGAATGTCACGTTCTCACTAACTTATTAAAGTTTGTCCGTTCCTATTTGATCGCCTATGTTCAGTGGGAAGGTTCGTAGGCCTCGTTGCTAAACCTCTTCCATTAATATCTATCGGTTTCGCTAGGTTTTGTTGTAAACTACGTTCGATCATAATTTTTTTACAGATATCTCTAAGAGTATTAGCGATCGTACGGCGGGCATATCGCATCTGAACACATGGCACATATGTTTTCGTGTACTACGGTCTCTCGCCACATACGCAAAATCCCTAAATGAAAATGTGAACATTAACTAAATGATCAAACTGGAACGCACACAAATAGGCAATGGCGGCATGCACTTGGCTGCAAACACAGGGTATTGTATAGGTCATGGCAAAAGTGCTCATTTTTTATTTAAAATTTATTGTCTTGAAAAAAAATTCTCGCATCCCTTTGTGACACTAAATTTAGACTATTGCTAGGACACATGACATCTTAAAATTGAGCAGGAATGAGCACTCTTCGACTATTCATGCGTGACAACTGCTCAGCGATATGCCAGAGTAAATCAGCGCTTGCAAGTAGAAAACATATTTTACCTCTCCCTGGAAGATGCGGACACCACCACAAAAAAGAAGATAAATTAGAACTAACCAATGGATTCAATTCTTATAATCTTGTATTAGAGGATATGTGATTTTTGTAGTAAGAGACGATAATTACCTGCCATTATCCCTTCCAACTCCCCACACCCTAATGGTATGAATCGGTTGCGTGTTTAGGACTGTCAAATTTTCTGGATCTATTAATTTTAAAGCTCCTTCGTCGAGATCCATAAAAAGATCCTTGCCCTAAAGAAAAGCAGTGAGCAAATAGAAAAAGTACAAAGTGCTTACATCGCCCCATCTCCCGACAACGTCCAAGAGATCATTTCTTCCCAGTGAAAGATCGACGATACACTTATTGACCGCCTTGCTGCTTCTTTCAGGAGTTAGATCTTCCTCCGCAATTTCGACCCAGCCCAAAGATCTAACAGCAAATCTAATTGGTCGTTCTTTTGATTCGGGCTCCGGCCGTGCGGGGTAACTCCTACGTCTGTAAAATAATATTATCCGACGCTCATTTCTAAAACTATTAACTCACTTAAATGCCAATTCCTCTTTTCTTTTCCTATCGTCCGATTCTAAATCTAACGCTGAACTCGTACTACTTCGTGTAACAGATGTAATCATGCTAGTTTCAAATTTAGATATTATATTGTCCGTTTCTTTACTAAAACTATTTTTTGTGTCCAGTTTTTCCGTTCCCGGTATTAATGGCACCTCACGTTGGATTGTTCCACTTTTTATGTGCCAGTAATATGGACCGTCATTGTCTGAAAAGTGTTCGATTTGAAGCAAGATTTTTGGTTTCTTTTAATAATATTCCAAAATATTTCTTTAAAGAAACAGCGTGAATTAGATCAAAACTCTGTACTTAAAAAAACATCCCAAAAGCAGCTTTTCTTAATTTAAAATTTGATCAATTTGAGAAACCTAAACCGAATTTTTGAATACCTTTAAAGATTTATATAAAAGAAAGGAAATGGTTATACCTTCGTGTTTTTCCCATCCTGGAGGTAAATCGGTTTCGTCGCTCCTTTCTTTGTCCGGGAAGATCGATTCGATTTCTTCTGGCGACTTTTGCGCTTTACGTTTAACGGGGATGGCGTATAGGTCATTATTAAGCTGTCCTACGATATGTGGGATACCGATGTCTTCATCTCGATTGTCTTTGTTGTTCTTCGCCGTTTTCTCGCAAATGCTGTTGGAAGTAAAAAGGCAAAAGTAAAAACTATTCCCAAAGCCGATTAGGGGAAATAAAAGTGACGTTTACCCAACCAAGCTGTTAATGTACATGATTTGGTGATTTGGAATGAATGTGACTTTTTACGTACTTGTTTCGCGGTCGTGACGGAATTGGACTGGTGTCCATGGGACCCATGGTATCATTGCCGTTGCTCTCACCGTCCCTACAACAAACATTGTTGTGAACAAAACGGCACTGTCATACAAATTTGCACCAGTTAAATTTATACGCCTCTAATTACTTCCGCCACTGCATAAACACTAACCAAAATTTGCGCAATGTATTTTTTGTGACTTCGTCCACTCTCACACAGCACACGAGCAACACCACTTTCATCTCGGGAATAAATAAATAAGAATATCGTTATCACCTAAACGCCAGTTTTGTACGAATGAAAAGAAATGCGCTTAATTTACCGTAATTAATTAGCTAATCGCGCTTTTGTTTCAGAATGTGAGAGAAACGAATTGTATTAACAATATTGTAAACCTCATTGATGTATGAAAGTAATTTCCACCTGCAAAATTCGTTAACCGGCGCAAATTAATTAAATTACGATGTTATTTACATAGGGAGATAGGAGGCGGACTTACTAATAACTTCCAATTTCACAGTTTGCTTATAAAACACCAAAGAAAATACGATTTCGATTCACTTTTGGCCACATGCGGCTCGCCAAAGAAACTTCCGATTTAGTTCAAAATTGGGTTTTGAAATAGGAAACCTCGTCGTTTCTGTTTAGAATCAATATACGCGTACTATTTTATGCTAAATTTCCATAAGGAAAGTAGGTCCTAGCCATTACCTATTATTGAATTTGTTGTTGACATACAGTGCGACTTCCTACATGTAGTCGAAATATGATAATTATTCAAACACTTGAAACTTACATGTAAACATGCATTACAAGCTTATGATCTATGAATAAACAAAACGAAAATAGATAATGTGGGGAAATGTTAATGTTAACCTCGATCAGTTTTTACATCTATGTATCTCAATTATGTTAGAAATGATCACATGTACAGCCATATTTTCTAATGCCATTCGTGTAGTCAACTCAGCCAGCAACTAAATTCAATCGCTATCGATTTGAATGTGACCTAATTTGTAAATTTAACCTCCGGTTTTCGAAAATTACTATAAAGAGCATGCCGAATGTTTCATAAGTGACTGAAATGCAATAAAATAAATCAAGAAAATACACACTAATGTCGAAAATAAACAGATTCGTTATATACAGACATGAGATTCAAAAGGGCAAAGAGCGGAACACCCTGCACAATTTTGATCAGTTTTTCAATTTTATTTTCAACAAAACCAAACCACTTTTTTTATGTTTACAAAATTATTTAAATCACTGGAAAATACGCACACACAATACTCGGTCTTAGTGATTTATTTGCAACAGAAAATCCGTTTCAGCAGCCACTATCTCGTGTTCCCTATAAGAAAGGACCCGATCTTGGTTTCTTCACCGATAGGAGTGGTTCACGAAAGATACATCCAAAAACTACAATGCCAAAATCAGTCCCAAATTCGATTAATCCAAACTTAGGTACCTCATTAATAAATGGGTTTCGGATTGCGACATAGGTACAAGAAAGATGGGTAATTATCCGAACATATTATCTTGATCAATCACAATTCGTCCCTGACGCGTGGACAGTGTTGTCAGGCAAGCCGTGTTATGGGGTTACTGAAGTCATTCGTTTCTAGTGCACACACCGTGCATGTCTTTTAGCAAAGGGAAAATGCAAAAAGAGACCGAATGTCTCCAATTTGAGATCGTTTTAATATTAATTTATAACCAGACCACCTAAATTTGATTTTGCGGATGTTGAATTGTTCCGGGATGTCTGTTCAGTTCGGCACCGACGGTCTCTATATATTTCAGTTTAATCGAGTAATTGTTTGAATACCACAGTAGTACAAACGTAACGGATATATTAGGTTAACAAGTTAAAAAGTAATCGTAAATGATTTACATAAAGCGCATTTCCACTTGCATTCATTTCCCATTTGTAAGATGCAACTTCTGTTAAAATCGTAAAAATACGGCCACAAATATGAAAGATAGCGTTGCACATGGGCAATCCATTTTTTCCGTGCTTCTTCAAGTTCAGTTTATGAGAAGAATTTCATTTCAATGCTTTTCTAAATAAGAAAGTTGGAACTGCGCATGCGCAAACCTAAATTTTAAAACTAATGTTAGATTTTCCTTTGTTCCAAGCGCCTAAGTATCAAATTTCACTTAAATGGTGCCATAGATAAAAAAGTTGACACTGCGCATGCGCAAAAGAAAGTTTTGAGACTGGCGCTCGATGATCCTTTATTCCAAGTGCCTATGTATCAAATTTCGTTTAAATTCTTCCATAAATAAAAAAGTTGGCACTGCGCATGCGCAAAGCCAAATTTTTAAACTGGCGTTTGATTTTCCTTTATCCCAAGTGCCTATGTATCAAATTTCGTTTAAATTCTTCCATAAATAAAAGTTGGCACTGCGCATGCGCAAAACCAAATTTTGAAATTGGCGTTTGATTTTCCTTTATCCCAAGTGCCTATGTATCAAATTTCGTTTAAATTCTTCCATAAATAAAAAGTTGGCACTGCGCATGCGCAAAACCAAATTTTGAAATTGGCGTTTGATTTTCCTTTATTCCAAGTGCCTATGTATCAAATTTCATTCAAATACTTTTATAAGTAAAAAAGTTTGCAATTCGGTTTATAAATGGTCGAGATGCGAAAAGGGCACTGTGAATTTTGAATCGATTCGATTCAACTTTTGGCATTGCGTATTATATGGCTAAAGCCCATATTGAATTTCATGCAATTCAGTTCATAACTAACGGAGATGTAAAAGCGATCGAACATTTCTAAACAAAGTTATCGTTCACACGGACAGATAGATGGACAGACAGACAAAGGAACAGACGGACAGACCAACCGGCAGGCGACAGATAGCAATGCAAAATTATAAACGATCTCTAGGATCGTTAATAAACGGCAAAAGTGTAAAATTATGGAACATGTAAAAAACGGTTTTTTGTTTTTTTTACAATAACTTTTTTTGTAAGCGGTACAGAAAAAATTCCTTCCTTGGTACAAGACTCGACACCCTAACGAACCAAATAGCGAAAAAAGTAGAACAATAGCTCTTAAGATAAAGAACTAGTAGCGTCGCAAAACGAGCGGACGGACGGACGGACAAAGGGGCCACAATAGCGCATTTTTTTTTATTTTTGTGGAAATGCGCTAAAAATGTGGTTTATCACTTTTTAAGCTTTTACAACGACAAACTTCAAGAGCCGCAATTCGGAATACAACCCGGCTTTTATTTTATTGATTTACGCTGACGTGTTGATAAATAATTTACCGTTACTTAGAAGGATCCCTTTGGAAAGTGGTATAAGGCACGTGTATCCATTAATATTAGATGTCTTAGCTTTACTGTCTTTCTGTATTAAATAAAGCGGACGTAATGCGCTTGAAGATGTATGAACCCCCTAACTTACCAATTGAACCATACTTTCTGTGCAAGTACAAAGTGCCACGATGTTAGCATTTTATTTATTTATATCACCTCGACAGTTCGATAATATTTTCAAAGGGAGAAATGACACAAATCAAACACGGGTCAATTCGGTGTGCTTCTCTGGGACGTAACTGAGACCTCTATCTCAAAGCTTCCTGTTTTAATATAGATTGGGTACGTACGAAATTGAATTTCAAAACGAAATTGATGCACTTCGAATTTGCAACCCTTGGTGTACATCACACATTTTCGTTTCTGAAATTTATGCCACGGTTGTGTCTCGTGCATTTCAATTGAATAACTTGCACGGTAACTTCATTCTTTACGGGATCTAATTTAATAGAATAATTTGAGGATTTGATGCGATGTAAATTAACGCCAATGTTACTATGGTGCGTTACGCTTACGGTAAAATGGGAAGTTGTAATTTTCAAAATTTTTGAAGGCTGCGTTTAATAACCGTTGTAATTATAATTATACCGTTGTGCAGAGTAAAAAAATCGATCCTGTATTGTTCTATAATGGTAACTGAGCGTAAATCACGTTATGCGTTACGCTTCTCGCTTATAACGAAAATGAAAAGAACGTCATCTTACCCAATTTTATTATAATGAAATTTGTAATAGAATCGATTAAGAAATTCCCGGCAACTTGCACAAACTGTCGGTATTTGTCGGAATTGGGAAATCAATCGCTGGTATCTTAATAATAATAAATGCTTTCCCGGTGATTATTGGAATTCATTTAAAATCCTATTCGAACAAGGACAGATTCCTCGTGCAGTTTTTCTATGGCATGACTGACTGAAACAAAGGAATATTGGGTAATATATTTAAAAGGCAAATTTCTTATAATGTATGTGTTATATTATAACTGTGCTTTAGAGAATAATTAGGTAACAATTATCTTTACTTTTGAGTTTTGATGCCATTTATGCACAGCCAAATTGTTATGTTCACAATTTATGCATTCGACCAGGTTTTGCCCACGACGATATTGGTAAATCGTAACCAAAACAAGTACAAATGTGCAGAAAAGGAGTATCTTTCCTCCAAAAAAGTGTAGGCGAAATAATTATGAATACCAGCATCACACTCAAAAAAATGTTGTTCGTAATATTCATTAACACTGGTTACTGACTAGAAAGTTATAGTAACAATTACAGGATTAATTGTGACAACGAACTATTGAAAATTATTTAATGAATATATTTATTAATTCAGCAATTCAAGATTAATTATGACAATAACTGATATACGTAGATTAGTGAAAGAAAATTCGTTGTGGGAATTATTGACTTCATATATTTAACGAAAACGTTTAATTGTCACAATGAAACTGATTTTTAAATCTACAACTTGCAAATAATTAACTGGATTATTGTTACAACAAATGCGTGGATTTTAAGGCTTGATATGATTGTTGTAACAACGAACTAAAATAATGAATGTTATGAAAATTCAAGTTTGTCTATTAATGAACGGTGTGCGTTATATCAAAAAACGCGTTAATGAAATAATGAACGAAGTTATTGATATAATGTTCATCCGTCCATAGACACAACAACCGGGGTTGTTAAATAATTTCTTAGAATTTAGTCACCGTTCGTACTTTCTTTGTGCACATTAATAGTTTTATAGATACAATAAATAACTCTCGTTATTAATTCTACGAATTTTTCCCGTGGGCGGAAATTTGAATAGGTAAGCTTTTTGTATATCACTTGATATTCGCTTGTTGCGTCAACCATCACAACAGCAGTGCCATAGTTCTCACAGTGATCTAAATAAAATTTGCAGTTTTTGTGTGAATATATTGGGTAAGTACCTTATACCATTTATAATAATTGTATTATGCAGGAACCTTTTTACAGTTTATACATTTTCCTATTGAGTGATACATAAATAGTTGCTTACCTGCAGTATTTCTAAAATGTTATGCTTTTTGTGCAAAAAAAAATTTGATTCTGCAAAAATCCTCATTAACCATTTAAAACGTGTCCATGATTTAGGCCCTAGTAGTATTTTTAGATGTTATGAGTTTGGGTGTAATCAAGCATTTCAAAATTTAAGAAGTTTCAAAAAGCATATAAATCGTAAACATGTCAGCAACCCTGATGCTTTAGACAATTTAGAAACTTTTGAAAATCACGACCCAAATTTTGATGATTGTTCTAATAACTCTGTATTTCCAACCACTTACAATGCTAATGTGGAAAGTTCAAAACAAGATCTATCAATAGTACATACATTATCATCAACAAATGTTTTTAAACAACCTGATGAAAACACCTCTTATCAAAGCAACTGCTCTGAAGCTCCAAATATTTCTTTCCAAAGTTCTGATGAGAACAATGTTCTAACATTACAAAAAAGATTTGACGATTTTATTACAGAATTTGTACTTACTCTCCACAACACTAGTAATTTTTCACGAAAAGATGTTCATGATATTCAAGATTATATAAAAAAACTTTTAATCGATCCACTATTGGACGTTTTCAATGCATTCGCTAAAAATAATTTTATTGAAAATAATGTCTTATACAATGCGTTTCACGGCCTTGTAAGTCGTTTTAGAAATCCATTTCAAAGCTACAACACAGATTATTTATTATTTAAAACTTTAAATAACAAAAACTACACCGAGGAAGTTAAGGAGTTTATTATTAATAATGAAGTATCTGTGATGCACAAAAGTGGTAAATTAGTTACCGATGAAAAAAAAATAACCGGAGTTTTAATGCCCTTAAAATTTCAATTTAAACAGTTTTTTGATAAAGACGGATTATTAGAAAATAGTTTGAAACATATGAACAATTTGCAAACTCAACCGAAATTAAGTAATTTCATACAAGGTGAACTGTGGAAGAAAAAAGTAGAAATGTATCCAAACAAAACTTTATTGCCTTACTTGCTTTACATAGATGATTTTGAAATTAACAACCCTCTTGGTTCACACTCATCTAAGCATTCCATATGTAATGTTTACTATTCGTTCCCCTGTCTTCCCGTTGAGGAATCAAAGTTAGAGAACGTTTTTCACTGCGCCGTCATAAAATCAACAGATGTAAAAACATTTGGTAATGAAAAATGTTTTCAAACTTTAATTCAAGAACTCATAGATTTAGAACTTAATGGACTAGACATTACAATTAAAAGCGGTTCGACTTTGCGTGTACATTTTATCTTGGGATTAGTAGTAGGGGATAATTTAGGCCTTAACTGTTTTCTCAATTTTAATAAATCATTTTCTGCAAATTTTTTTTGTAGACTTTGTAGAATGAATAAAAAAGATTCTCAAAAATCTATAACTGAAGACAAGGAAATGATTAGAACAATTGATAATTATCATTCCGATTTGGCCCATGAATCAGAAAAACGGGGAATACTAGGAAACTCACTTCTCAACGAGATTCCATCTTTCCATGTTGTTCATAATTTTTATGCAGATATTATGCATGACTTATTTGAAGGAGTGTGTCATTACAGCCTTTGTCATGCTATAAATTACTTTATTAAAATGAAATATTTTAAATTGGAGTTTTTGAATGCAAGAAAGGGAAATTTTGAATACGGGCCTAAGGAGATTGGCAATATTTCAGGAAAAATTGAAACACATCATCTAAGTAACAAAAAGTTTAAAATGTCTGCTAGGCAGATGATCACATTTATCACTTACTTTCCACTAATGGTTGGAGATGTGATTCCAGCTGATGATAATGTTTGGAAGTTTCTTTTAAATTTAATTGAAATTATTGATCTATTATTATGTTTTGAAACTAAAGAGGATGACATAATTTTATTAGAAAATAAAATTAAAAAACACAACGCCGATTACATTGTTCTATTCGACGATACATTAAAACCGAAATTTCACAATTTGACTCATTACCCAAACATTATTCGTCAGTCCGGACCCCTGCGAAAATTATGGTGCTTCAAATATGAATCCCACCATATGGCATCTAAAGTTTACTCCCATTGTATAAATTCACGAAAAAATATATGTATTACATTATCAAAAAAATACCAACTTAAGTTTGCATACCAAATATTTCAAAAACCTAATTTTATGAAATTCTTATACCTAAACACTAAGAACGAAAAAGAAAGTAAATTTAAAACTATTATTTGTGACATGTTACAAGGGAATGAAACCTCTTGTTTTAAGTTTTATACAAAAATAAATTTCAAAGGTACTCAGTACAAAATCGGTGACTATATAACGATATTAAATAATGATATTATGTTCTATAACATTGTGGAAATTATTGTTTTGAATAGTGAAACACTACTGTTTTTTTCACAACAGTTAGTTCGAACTAACTATAAACCACATTTTCTAGCTTATGAAGTAGATCCAAATGCTTTAAGTCAATTTGTTTTAATTTCTCCAGAGGAATTAATCGGACCCCCCTTAGATTTGATTAAAACGGCCAAAGGGATACATATAATTAGAGTTAAAGAATATTATAGTACATTAGAGTTTTAAAGTTTTTATTGTATTAATGTATTATATAGAAAACTGTTTGTGTGTGGTCTTTGTCTGCATTTAATATTCTTTTCCGATATAATGTATGTACATAGATAACTGTGGCAACTTCCCTAGTCCTATTTTTTTATTGTCAAATTAACTAATTGGTAAAAAAACGAAGTTTTAAAATGCTCAAAATGAAAACAAATCAAACTAAACAGGAGGTGACATTTATTTGTATTGCTTTTGGTAGGATTTTCATTCTTCACATGTCATGTCGCTGTATGACGCCGGCTTCGGCAGCGTGTTTAGGGATATTTATCCATTTGGAGATTCTGATAATATGACGGACACACCTTTAGAAGACATCTCATCAGCCTCTATAGCAGGCCCATCATCTACTGCCACTACTAATGTCATTGTACCATCGGCTAATGAAGATGAAATTGAATTAAGAAGTTTAATTTCAACTTGGCAGGTTGACAACATTGCTGATCATTTAATAAGTAGGTCTATTATTATTACTCGTAATATTATTGTACTATTGAAGGTTCGATCTCTAACCATGGTACTTTCTAATTGTTATAGATCAGAATGTATTCATCCCTATTTTGAAAATTATAAAAAGGCATCAAATCGAACGCCTTTTAAGAATATTTGACATGGGTACACAGATAAAGTTTGAACATTACTTAGAAGAGTGGCGCGAGCTTCTTGGAATACCATTGCATTCTGATAAAGCCAGCACAGGATATTCAACTCCTTCTACTTCTTATTCTAGAGAAGCAACACCAACGAGATGTATCCCCTACAGGCGACCTTCAACGGCTCCAGACGATTACATACCTTTGGCTAACGTGTTAAATGAAACTCCCAAAGGAATAATGCTTACCGAGTATTATAATAAATTTACTAGATTCAGCGAAGAACAACGAACTCTATTGATTGGCCTGATTGCTACTTTTTATGAAGAGAAATCAGTACCTTTAACTTTAGCGTCAAGTCATAGAATAGAGCAAGAAATTTTAGCACGTTTCTCCAATGAAAAATTGGTAAATACATACGGTTCTCTTATATACTAGTGTACTAAAATTACATATTTTTCAGGAATTTTATCGTATCGGTAAACGAGGAAAAATATATAATAAATATTGTAATATGAAGTCATCTTTTAAATCGGCCGTATCTAGTCACATTTTACCACCGAAAAAGAAAAGTTTGAAAAATAAAACTAGGCACGAAAATGAATTTGGTACGTCATCAATCAAAATTTACCTTTTTTGTTATGTAATTCCCAAGTCAAAAAAGTTTTGTGAAAAGAATTATACTTAGTACATTTCAGAGTCTGAAGAAAATGCGGAGAGCTGCATTCGTTGTCTCAAATATGATAATCTAAGCTCAGAAGAGTTTGACAGTGTGTGGAAAGCGTGTTCCCAATTTAGAATAAACCAAATTAAAGAGGAGACATCAACGATAACATCTATTATGGAAGTATGGCCGTATTATAAAATCCCATCGGGATATCGTTTGGTACTACAATACTTACTTTCTAAATGTATTTCATTGACAACATTTGTTTTTCAGATTGATATTGATTTTGGACTAAGTTTCAACAATAGAAATGGACTTATTTTACATTGGGAAAATTACTGGAGTTCCATACTCAATTTTTTAAATTCTGACAACAATGTGAAAGACAAAAAAGCAAAGGCTTTGCTGGAAACCATAAGTTCGACTCCAAACTTACCTGAAAGTTAGTCTACCGCATCCTTTTTTAAATGTTTATTAATGACATGAATAACGTTACAGATGGAAGAAATGCTGCCATATTTTGGGCATTACATGGCTATTTTGTGCCGACAAAAGTAGTGGTGTCCAAAACAGGCACCAAGAGGTCTAGCCTGCGCTACACGATTCGGGACTCCCAAGAGGCTTTCGTGTTCATCGGGAGGTCTTTGCAGGAAGTAGAAGATCATATTCTTCACTTAAAGAGCCAAAATGTTGCCGTGCAACCCTTTATATATTGTGTGGGAGATGACATTATTAATTTATCTGGTGATGTAACAGTATATTTTGACGGGATTCGTTATAATTTTAAAAATTTTGTTCGTGCAGTAGACATTTGTTTTAAAATTATATATCTTTTTGATTTAGAATTTCCGACACAATGCATTTCGTTTTACAGTTTTTTGGAAAGTTTTTTTTATGAATTTAAACCTAAAAATAATACCTCTAAAGTACATATTTTGTCAGATTATTTAAGAAATCATTGTTAGTTTTGTATTTAAATTAAAAAATCATTTTTGTTATGCAACCAAATAATTTAAATGCAAAATCAATATTTGTTTGTTACTCAACTTTTTGTTCATTTGTTCAGCAACTTTTTTTTATTAATAAAATAACATTTTTTGCACGTAAACATGTTTTTTATGAGTTTCGAATAATTGTCTTAACTAATAATATAAAATCCAATTTTATATCAAAAATTTAAATACGCTAATACATTATACAGAGATGCATTATACAATGTATGATGTACATTAATCAAAGAACAGTGTACATTAATCAAAGAACAGTATACATTCTTATGCTTAATGAGGTTTATTATCACAATAAACGGTATTCGTTGGATCAAAAATTGAGATACGCTAAAACAATGTACGGTGTACATTAACCAATTAACAGTGTACATTCTTATGCTTAATGGGGTTCATTATTACAATAAACGGTATTCGTTGGATTCACAAATTCTCATACATTAAATACATTAAATGTAGTTTTTGACACCATGAACGAAGTTAATAACATTAATGACTCAGGTTACTGGTAGAATAAACAGTGATTCTTTAAATGAATTAACGGTATACACTAATTTCATAACTCGAAATAATAGAGTAATGAACAGTGTTTCGTTGGCTCAATAAATCTGTTCACTGGACCGATTTCAATTATAACTATTCGTTGTCTCAATTAACTTTTTCGTTGATATTACACCACTTTTTAGTTGAGTGTTGAACAATTAAAACATTGTTTAAAAGCAAGGGCATAAGTATCTTTTAAGATAAGCTAGACGTCTTTCGACTACTACAATTAATCTAGTTACGTAAACCAACTAAATATCCGGACAAATCTATTATTAAAGGGTATCAAACAATAATCAAATTGGGTTTCTTAATACTTTCATATATTTACCTGACGGTGTTTTAGTAGAGCCGAGAGTTGAGCTTATGGAGTATCAAACAAACCCCGTGAATTAATTTAAATTTAACATACGTTGTAATAACGTTAGGCCATCGCAATGCGTGTTTACATGCGGCCTGTCAGAAGTGTCACGTTTCTACCAGTCTAAGAGTTCCCAAATTACTGATGTTCAACCCTACATTTTTGTGTTCCTGACATCTTTTATAAAGCAAGTTACGAGTTTAATTAAAACACAAAATTGAATAAAAAATTTCTGTAAACACCGAGGTTCAAATCACTTGCATCCAAAACTTCACTTTTTTCACGTATGTCTTTAATCTTAAGCTGAAGGAGAATTGTAATAAAACTTCTCAAGGCAATATTAAAATATTTTAATACAATGTGGACAAAAGTTTCGTACTTTACCGGCGAATATCGTTCGTAAAATAAGCAGTTTAATTTTATCAATGCGATAAAAGGCTTCTTAAACTTTACTGTAACCGTCGTTAAATGCTTCGAAATTAAAGGAGGAAACCCTAACAAATTGCATCTTTTACATATGACCGCATAAGATATTCATAAATGAAAGGTCTAGCACGAGTAGGCGTAATATTTGCAATTCCGTGTGGTGGAGTAGAAGAATGTGGAAACTTTATACGTGAGCGCACGCACTCGGACGGAATTAAAGTACGTTCACAATTTACATGATAATAAAAATTATAATAGAATGAAAAATCGTGCATACGTTTTTAGAAATACGTATTGTATTGATCCCAATTCATGGAGTGCCACTTTCGTATAGTTGAATCAATAATTTAAATGCGATCCATACGCATTATTCCGTACGCATTCACATTCGCCCCTTGCTTCAGAAAACACAGTATGACTACTATTTAACTAGAAAAAAAACTTGTTTCTGTTGGAAAAATACTAGAGTCGAATGGTGGCATCTGTTTTCAAAAAGCAATCTTTAGGACGAATTGATTGGGGAAAAATCGAAATCTCCAGGGGCATTGTCAACAGTCACTCTTTTGTGAACTGTTAAATATGGGAAATTCTAAAATTGGTTTTGATTTTTCAAGAAAATGGCAAGAGGCATAATGTTGATTTGGCGTATTTATATTATAATCTCGGTTATTGTAGGAGGTGTGAAATTTATTATCGTACTCTTGCCAAGCATAACTGCATCACGGACTAACACAAAAATGAACAAAATTTAATAAACGCCAGGATTTTAATTGCATTTACATACCATCCCGATAATTGCATTACTTGATTTACTCAATAAATTTTAAGTAGGTTATGATTTATGTTACGTTTATTGCATAAACATGATGTAAAACTAATTTCATTAAATTTTGGTGTACAGTTTGTGATACAATTTCATGTTCAATAGCAGTTCGTAATTTATCGCGATTTACATACAATATTACGAAGAGTGAACTTTCTTATAAAAAGAAGTGTTTTCCAGTCTGATATAAATGAAGATAAAACTGCTGAGGTGCATAAAATAATTTATCATAACACTGGGTTTGACTTTTCCGGTTATATGCCTACCGCAAACGTGATTTTGGAGAAATAATTAATTACGGTAAAAGTTCGGCGGAAGTTGGTCAAAACGCACCGAATTTATTGTAATATTTCGTTAGCTTTCAGAAAAATGTGTTCAAATCAAACTTTCCATAACCAAGTTGGGTTTTTTTTGGCACTTTTAATACTACGTCTATAGAAATACCTCGAAATTAATGGTTTAACGCACGTGTAATTAATGAAAAAGTGTTAGTTAAATTAATAAATGGTTGGTTTGTAAAGCAATTAGGAGTATGGTGGGCTGGCTCAGACACACGCATTTATGAGTTAGCATGTGAGTTCGATCCCACAATTGTTGTAGTGTTTCAACACCCTTTTCTTTGACCTACAAACTAATAACGCTCACATTACATAATAAAATTTAAATAAATCAAAATACAATTTCTTAGAATCAAAACCATAAAGGCCGATGCTCACATAAACGACGCGTCGCGGTGCGTCATGCAAGGTTAAATTCTCACATAAGCAGATAAGCTGCGCAGCGCGGCGCGACAAAATGTCTTTTTTGGTGAAGGAACAAACGGCTCGATTCAGTTCAGTTATAAACATGGCTTCAAGTAGTAGTTCGTCTGATGATGAAATGCTTGCTTTGGCAATGGCGATAGAAGTGGAACAAGATAATAAAAACAGAAAGAAGAGAGTTCTTCGATTTTACCCTCCATTTTACGACACGCTGCTGCTCTATACACTGACTTGATTATAAAATAATTTAATATAAAATTCACAGATTTCGCAATCCTTGCCACCATCGGAGACATTGGAAATGATAACCGTATAACCTATAAAGTCCTAAATAACCCTTCACACGGAAAAATCTTGCTCCACCCACTCGCAAGCTCGCCCGTGTCGCAAACGTAAACTTACTGAATAATAAACGGCTTCTAATGCTTCTAATACTATCACGGGCGATGTGCGGGAATTTTCAATTCGAATTAACAAAACCCCTGCGCACTGTTAAGTAAGTACGGTACAATTAACACTAGACGCGACACCACTTGTCTTCTTTTCTACTCGGCAAACCTGGTAAATTATACAAAACATAAGCATTTCCAATGCTAAAAGTCTCAGAACTGAAGAAAACACTTCAGCAAACAAAAAACTATGTATGTTGTAAAATATTTTAAAGAAGAATATATTCCTCTGAAAAGCATCATTCAAACAACTCTACTACCAGCTATATTAGCATTGGAAATGCTTGTTTTGTATGGGTATGAAGTTACCA
>NW_022170511.1:7260102-7268361 GCF_008802855.1 Photinus pyralis
TTTTACATACAGGGTGATTCCTATAGTACCTGCCACCGTTTGGGAGCGTGTAGGTGGTGCGTAGGGGAGTATTTTGATATAGGACACTTGGGGTCGAAAATCTAAAATAAGGGTGCCCGAGCCAAATTTACCTTCTGGAATTTCGCGCCTGTAGGTAGGCAACCCAACCGGCCGGCGGTGCACACGGAGCGATCTCAGGGGGCGATGTGTGGCTGACACTTGATCAGAATTTTGTTTAAACCCACGAAATCCCGTCTGCAACGACGCGTATCAAGTGAATAAACACTATGGCAATAGTATATAATAATAGTTGGCTAGATGCAGGCGCGGATCCAGAAGAAGTTTTCACCGGGGGCGATTAAATAAAAGTAAAGATTCTGAGTTTTAACGCAATTTATAAAGAAATATTTACAAGATAATGTCAAGTCTTCTATTTTTGGAATTAGCAAACCGATCAAGTACATGGTGTGCAAAATTGTCATCTTCGACAAGTTCTCTGTGAATATTAAGGAGGGCGAGTCCTGTTAACCGTTCTTGACGCATCGTTGATCTCAACCAGGTCTTCAGACGTCGTAATGATGAGAATGAACGTTTCGGACCCGCTGGCAAGTCAAGTTGCATTGCAAAGCACAATCAAATATTAATTTTGCATATGCACAAAAATGTTGGCACAGTAATTAAATCCAGGCAAATATGATACGGAACGGATACGATTTACGATGTACACATTAAAATAAGCATTTAATTCCAAAGGAAACGACGGACGATTTGACGCCGATTGTTTACTTTTCTGTTCGGTTATCAGAATAGATTAGCAGTTTTCACACGAGCACGAACACGCACTGAAGTGGTGAAGTCCCTGCACTTTACTTACTACTGATCATAATTTTTGTAGCGTCCCGTTTTTTCTAAATAACTACACACGTAACAATGTCAACAATGTGTATTATTACCAGGAAGTTTAAAACGGATAGTCTTTACTCTTTAGAATTTTAGATTTACCGTTTCCGCCGAGTTCGAACGATTCTTAGTTCATATTTTTCTTAATTTTGGTGCATTTGTTGCTTCATACGAAAATTCTCAGGGGGGGCGGTCGCCCCAATCGCCCCCCCTTGGATCCGCGCCTGGCTAGATGTAGGAAGTGCATTGAGAACAACGGTGGCCACGTTGAACACTTGTAAACGTTATTGCTTTTGACTGTCGTTTTCCCTCCTTCCCTCCAATGTCGCTTCCTCGCGCTAACTCGCTCTGCATCGCTCCGCGCGAAACGTCGGTCGGTTGGGTTGCCTACATACAGGCGTGAAATTCCAGAAGATAAATTTGGTTCTGGCGGCCTTATTTTAGATTTCCGACCCCAAGTGTCCTATATCAAAATACTCCCCTAGGCACCCCCTATACGCTCCCAAACGGTGGCAGGTACTATAGGAATCACCCTGTATGTAAATATATTTTGCAATACGTTTATATAATCATGGTCTGCTGTACAAACATTAGGGAAATTGTTGCA
The DNA here is from genome assembly GCF_008802855.1 of Photinus pyralis. Taxonomy (NCBI): domain Eukaryota; kingdom Metazoa; phylum Arthropoda; class Insecta; order Coleoptera; family Lampyridae; genus Photinus; species Photinus pyralis. The sequence goes on from NW_022170511.1 coordinate 7,261,610, forward strand.
TTCATTTGCAATGTGTTTACTCATGTGGTGTATTTTTAGCGCATTTTTGGTAACAAAAAGGAGCTTATCATTTCACTTTGTCCGGCTGGCTGGCTGGCTGGCTGGCTGGGCGGATTGAAAAACTTTTGATCTAGACATCGTAGAGAGGTCCGGTTTTTTTGCATTATCTCCGTCTTGTCGAGTTATTGGCGCAATGGACATTCATTAAGCCCGTAGTGGTTGCGTTTAATTAGAATTTGCGAAATAACTAACGCCGCTTGAAAACTTGTCCGTGCGTATATCGATTTTAAGCCGATCCGATTGACGTAGAGGAATGGCTTTTTTATAAAATATACTTTTGGCATTGCCTAACTACGGTCACTAATATGACTTATCTAGGATAACTACTTCAAGGTGAAAACTAATCAAAATCATAACACGGTCATGAGTTTTACAGTTTGTGGTATAATTTTGGTTAAAAATATCGTATCCAGGTCTGAGCGGTTTTTAGCGTAACACAACGAAGTTGAGGTAACGCTTATGTGCTCGTGTTTCCGTCTGTCCGTCCGCCCGTCGTCCGTCCGTCCGTCCGTCCGTTCCATCGAGATCTCGGCCCCTGGGACACCTAGAGACTTCGGGTTTTCGCTAATTGATAGCTGCTATGGTCTATATTTGCCCATTTCAGACAGTTTTATTGCACTCTCTATTTTGCGCAGACTGCGCATTGCCAACTTTCTTATTTATGAAATATTCTATAAGATATTTCTTTGAAATTTTAACCACAGATGCTTCTAGTAAAGGCAAACATTTCACACATAGTAAAAATTATGTAGACATGCGCAGTGACTGCGCAATGCGAACTTTCCTATTTACTGAGATTTTTCTTTGACATTTTAACCACAGATGCTTCTAGTAAAGGCTAACATTGCGCACATACTAAAAATTATGTGTGCGCATGCCCAGTCCCTGCGGAATGGGACTGCGCAATGCCAACTTTCCTATTTATGGAGATATTTCTTTGAAATTGGAACCACAGATGCTTCTAGTAAAGGCAAACATTTCGCAAATAGTAAAAATTATGTGTAGGCATGCGCAGTGACTGCGCAATGCCAACTTTCTTATTTATGGAGATATTTCTTTGAAATTTTAACCACAGATGCTTCTAGTAAAGGAAAACATTTCACACATAGTAAAAATTATGTAGACATGCGCAGTGACTGCGCAATGCGAACTTTCCTATTTATTGAGATTTTTCTTTGAAATTTTAACCACAGATGCTTCTAGTAAGGGCAAACATTGCGCACATACTAAAAATTATGTGTGCGCATGCGCAGTCCCTGCGCAATGCCAACTTTGCTATTTATGGAGATATTTCTTTGAAATTGGAACCACAGATGCTTCTAGTAAAGGCAAACATTTTGCAAATAGTAAAAATTATGTGTAGGCATGCGCAGTGACTGCGCAATGTCAACTTTCTTATTTATGGAGATATTTCTTTGAAATTTGAACCACTGATGCTCCTAGTAAAGGCAACAACTTGTTGATTGCAGCGTTATCGGAGATCGGGGATTTCATTGAGGCAAGACGTCTTGATTATGGGAGACTTTAATTTCCCATTAACTGTCGGAAATCGGGTAGAGAAATTTCTTCAAGAGAAATTCAATATAGTGATCATCTCTCCCCGAACAGTGACAACGAATGGCGGAACAATAATTGACGGAGTTTTTGGCAAAATGGTCAACTACACTGTTGATTGTTCGGTTTACGAGTCGTACTGTTCATACCATCGTCCAATTATTATTAGAGTTCGTGAAAATTAATAAAGAAATATATGTTTGCATAAACCTTATTTTATAATTAAAATTTTCTGATAAAATACTGATTGCTAATGCAATACTGATCCGTCACGCCAAAAATGCGCTGAAGTCTCATCGATGCACATACGAGGACTTTTGTAATTTTTTATAACCCCTACAAGATGACGTACGCAAATGCCACAACTAGGTGCTAACGGAAGCTCTGAGAATAGCATTTTTCAAGATGAGCAGTAATGCGAATTTCTATTCCTTTACGGTTTTATATATAAATGACAACACATATATTTTCATTTTCAAATTCTGCAATTCCAACTTTTGGTTTTTACAAAAACACAGCCCCACAAATTCCGCTGGAAGCTGCAGACGTCGCCATCGCTCAACTAAACAGCGGCGATTCCGAAGTGGAAGATTTAGAAAATGACTGCGATTGGGTTCCAAACCAAGAAGCAGAAGACGAGATGGATACAGAAGAGGAAGAAGGTGGAAACGGGGAAGAAGAGGTCAGCAAAAGCTCTAAAGGTAAAAATATAAAACAGAAAAACAGTAAAGAAGAAAAATGTCCCTTGTGGAAAGAACAACATTTTGTACCACCAAACACAGAGTTTTTGGATAAACCGATTGACAGTTCGGAGAGCAGCTCAAATACACCGTTTGAATATTTCATGCGATATTTTCCCATCAATATTTTTTCTGAGTTAGCAGAAAAAACAAACAAGACAATACTGCAAACAGTTCAAAAAGACGCAGGCAGCTTAGAGGAATGCCATGGAAGATCTCGCACTATGTGTGAAAAATGTAAAATATTTTTGTGCCTAAATAAAAAAAACAATTGCTTCATGAAATACCATGTAAAATAAATAACTAATAAAGAACTGGGAATTTGATTTTTTCATAGCGTAATAACCTAGTGGTGGCAAATGCCACCACTTCCTGGTTTGACTATGGAGGACAACCAAAAAGTTTTAGTTAAACTTTTGGTATATTTGAGTCTAAAGTAACACCAAATTAGCCTAAAAAAATTTTACTTTGATTTAAAAAAACCAGGGCCGAAAGGGAATATCTTGAAGTGTTTTTTAAATTAATTACTAAACTACTCGCATGTACTTTTGATTTTGCAATTTTTTGGAATATTGTCCTGTTATTGAGTATATATTTACTTGTTTGGATAATAAATATTATTATTATTATTATTATTATTATTATTATTATTTGTTTGATTTTCTCGGTCTTGCCGGTTCTAATCCTAGTCAAACGGACTATTGTCAAGTCTGGCTAGTTATTTCTGAGGAAAGTTCTGGTGATGCTGCAGGTTTTGAGTATGACTACCTTCTGAATGTGATGAGTGTATGTATCTAGATCAAGTTGTTGTAAATGTTGTTTAAATGTTTTGTGTGTGATTCCTGTTGTTGATTATATGTACTTGCTTTTGCCTCCATATTCTCTCGACTTCTATTGCTAGTTCTGTATATTTTTCAATTTTGGCTGCGTATTTCTTTACTATATTTACATCTATTGGTATGGCAACGTCTATCAGGTAGGTAATATTTTGATCTTTATCCTGTAATGTTATGTCTGGTCTATTACATATTACAGTTTTATCTGTGTGAATTGTGATGTCGTAGTATAGTTTGTAATTAATGTTTTCAAGTATGGTGATTGGTGTGTAATTGTAATATAGTGTGTGTTCTGTGATAAGGTTGTATTTGATGGGTATTGCTTGGTGTATAATCTTATATAATAATAATATTATTATTATTATTATTACGGTCGGTGTATCTTGTGAGAATTCAGGTCTAGCCTGGTTAACTAATCGCACGGATTCAAATCAAGTAACGATTAGTGTCTGTGTCTGTGTCTGGTGAAGTTATGTACGGTCCTAAAAAAAATAAATAAAATAAAATAAAAATTCACACACTCACATTGGAAATCTAGAGATAGTATGTAATTCATACTTACCAACATAGCTATTGATGGGCACAATAGCCAACGCTATCAGGACAAAACAAAAAAAATCATTATAATAATTCCTGTAATTTTATTAAATGGAGTTTATTGTGTAAGTGTTTCTTTGGCTTTGCGTTTGGGTTGAATACGAGTGGGTTGTGATAACGTGGTGTGTTTCTGTGAAGAAGGAGTTTTGTGTTTTTTAATTATTATTATTAATAATCACATGAAAGAAAGTCATAACGCTCTCTTGGATCATAATTAAAATTCAACGTAACTCAAAAGCACCTCCTTCCCCACCTGTTGCACAAAACACTCCTGCAGGAGAATAACATTAAAGAACCTGAAAGTATACTGTTCGTGGATATACCTATAGAGGCGATTTAGGGAGATACAAGACACCTTTCTATAGTCTGAGAAAGCGCTAATTACGCTGTAGCCCTCGATCGAGAAAAGTTTTAAGTATAGTCCGTTAGGCCCTTATGTATAGCGGTCACGATTCATGACATAAAATGAGAATACCACCACGTCGATTGATGTTTCAAATAAGCCGGTCTAATCGAATAGTTAGGGTATCTTTATTCCGTTAACCTTCGTCATGAGCTGGACACGTCGAACCGCTCTAATTTGCTGTTCTCAGTATAGGATGTTATTTTAGTTAGCTTAACAGACTAAAGTAGGTTAGGCCCTTCGACGGGAATAATATGATTTCATTTGCTCAGATTAACACGGTTGAGATAAAAACTTTTGATTAAAGATAAAGGTAATCGTGTAATCCGCCAATGGCAACAAGAGCTTTCTGTGATTTTTCGTTTTATAATTTCCATAGTGGTTAGTGGCAAGCGCAAGATTTTAATCGTACCATTACGAATCGCCACCTTCTTCTCTTAATTTTGCGTGGATTGAACTCTTGCAGGAAACCACTTTTTTGTTTGATATGTCAGGGACAGCACTTCATCCATATGCATGAAGGATTTTCTGGAAGAAAGCACCTTTTACTGCCCTGCTTCAAGTATAAATAACTGATTTGCGCTCTACAATGAGCAAAAGAAAATTAAAGGGTCTCGCAATATTCATAAAAAAAGAAACCCCCGTATAAGTAATTCTGTTGATGTAGTAGGGAAATAAATGTACGTCGTCATGTCTACGGGGATATTTTGAGAACCAAAAAAAATAGTGATGTGGTTTGTGATGTCAATTTTGACGTATAACTTGCACGAATGTGCCAACAGTGCAAATGTCCAGAAATGCAATAAACAGTTCTTGCTTTATAACTATAAATATTAAAAATAAACGTAATGCCAAAAATGTATTTAGTAAGGGATTAAAGGTATGACCGAAAATCATCGAAAACAAGCAATTTGGAACACCCTGTATATATCTGTTTTCATTGTACCTACCAAGCCGTTAATTTGGTGGCGAATGGGAGAAGAGGGCGCAATTTTGGTGGGCCGCTTCGGGCACCAGAACCAGCGGTAGCTACTCCGCCACTGGGTCTTGTAAGCGCTTAATTTGCGAAGTGCCCTTCCATTCAACTTCAGCGAGATAATCATGTTGCTTAGATAAGCGAGCTGCATGCTCATCAAGATACTAAGAATCGCATACAAATTTCAGTAGGGGAATTTCCTATTCGGAAAGCAGACTTTTAATCCGGCTCATATTCATTACATTAGCACTGGTACTTGATCTCGTAGAAAATCGATTGGTGAAGGTTTGATATCGCTGTCTTTTTTCGTTCACGAGTTAGACGAGGAACAGACGAACAAAACCATAACACAAGGAGAATTTTTTATTTTGAAAAGTTTCCCTGAAAATTGCGAAACAAGCATCCTAGACAAACAAGTTGTAAATCAGCATATGAATGATTAAGGCGCATTTTTGGTAATACAGATCAGTATTTTATTAGAAAAGTTTAAAATTATCGATCTCACAAGTAATGTAACTCAAAATAGACCTGCACATCTACACTATAGCAGAAAGCTTTTAGTGAAAATTTGAAGTCTCTATAACTATTATAATTGTTGAGATCTCAGCCGGACAGCCAGCCAGCCAGCCACACAGTTCGACAGCCAGTCGTAACGAATAAAATCGGGTAATTTAAAAAAAATGCGCTAAAAAGATACTATTCATTTATTTGATGCTTTTCGGCAAAACATTGCGCAATATAGAAATATCTTCATACAATGTGTCCGTATTTCGATAGGAAACTACAAAAACTAGCGCTAATAACATCAAAACAAGTGACAATCGATGTTGTTTGTCGACACCAAAAGATTTGTTTTAAGGAAGTAACTTAATAATGGACCATATTTAAATAAAACGAAATTAAATTTATAAAGATAATTGGAGATCAGCGCAGAATTCTGCAAAACTTTGTTAATTTAACTTTCTCTCATTCTTCTAATAACTGGGACATCAATATACATAAGTAATACAAAAAAATTCACCCATTCCTTCCCCACTTCTCCTTTCTTCCCTATCTTTTTTTCCTCTTTTCTGTCGGAAGTGGTGTTTCGTTAAGTACTGGAATCATCGAAAAAACTAAGTTGGTTCGTGACGGTTGGAAAGCGTGTACGTTTCTTTACGCTATTGTTTATTCGGACTATCCGCCCGATTTGATTAGTTGCAGACGTAGTTTGTCATTATTAGTAATTTTAAGATTTTCTTATTTTATATGTCAACGCCTGCGTGTGGGGTAATTTGTCCAAAACAAGCTTTGTAACTACATTACTACATTTAACAGCTCGGACACTAATTAGCACTTAAAATCTCGTACTTATTTCACTCATGCAGGATGAGACTTTAGTCTTTTAGTGTATTGCGTTGGTCATCAATCGCAATACCTTGGACTGAAAACGTCATAAAATCTCTATAGTGGATGTAGATTCTATTTCACACTCCACACTGGCTGTAATATTGCTTTGTATACTAGCCTTTTGTTGTTTACGTTCACTTGGGATTTCGGTCCAATTGGCCAGAAAAGCTGCCTAGGTTTATGTTCCAGTTGTTTTC
>NW_022170511.1:7268461-7403571 GCF_008802855.1 Photinus pyralis
GTTTGGTTAACATCACTTTAATCGCGTAATCTCACTTAAATAAATGTTACCACAAAAAGTTGTCGCCCAGGGTGCGGACTTTCATTGCGTTTATATTTCAAGTGGTTAGTTAGGATAAAAGACAAGTTTACTAACCAAATTTTTACGCCTATCTTTTTTATAGGGCGTTAATAAGATTATAATTTAAACTGCAACCAGTAAAAAGTTTAAAGACGATTAATTAGTGCTTTTGTGAGCTGTTTTTTGGTTGAGAGAGAAATATTGCCCACTTCATTTTTTCTATATAACTTTGGGGCGCTCGTGAGTCGTGACTTTTGAGTTTGAAGACTTTTTGCACTGGAGATATGAAAGTTCTACAATGTCATTGGGCACAATAGTATTTGTCGATATTTTGGGATTCATCCTTAGTTATCTATACAGAGTGGTTCAAGTTCGTGTATCACTATTGGGATCTCCGTAACGGTGAGAGATACAGCGTTTCTTAAATGTGGGCAAAGTTCCCCTTTTTTGTGACATTATGGACATTCTGATAAGATGCGGTACGTCCGAAAAAAATTGCCTATAGAATATGCTAACGAGAACCGTCGATTTTTGACCGTTTAAGGTCATAAAGTCAGATATTTTAGATGTTTGGCGTTTGCAGCATAATCGTGGGGGTTTCCGCCCTGACTCTAGATAATGCTTACGTTAAGGCCGATTCTAACTCAAAAAGTCACTAGATAAGTACCAGACGAAGCGCTTTATGAGCGCTACCTAAAGGCGGGGATACTCTAGAAAAATTTCTGGCGCGAGTTGCTGTCTGATAGCACTGTCAAGTGTAAACACCACCGTACGTACGTAGTTTGCGCATGCGCACATGTAATTTTGATAATATGCGATATGCTTGGTCTTGACTAGAAGAATCAGTTGTTAAAATTTCAAGAAAAATATTGCTATAAATAAGAAAGTTGTATATGCATATATGAACTTTTTTGTAAAACTCCCAATTTTCGACGGCAAGATGCTCATGATCTGCTCGTTTTGCTGTCAGCACCAACATCGTCTCAAAGTAACATGTACCTTCGCAATCCAGGAAGAGGTAGAATTGATGAATTGCCTTATCTCTGTGCATTTAATTAAGAGTATGATCGTATAATTGTAAAAGAGCATATTTTATTATTAATTTGCTAATGACAATACCCATGCTACACTCGCATTTACGCAATGCATGTGTAGAATGTCGTTAATTTGGCAAATAAGCTAACACAATCATAAGATTATTGTATGGATACAATAAACGAAAGACAAAAGAACTACATCACCTGAGTAATTGTCGTAACAACCAATATTCAAATTGCATTTTAGCGCGCAAATTCGATGAAATAGTTAATATAATATAATATGGAAAAGCGTATTTTTCGTTACTTTAACACACTTCCGCATGTGCGATTTTGCTGACGACATAGGACCAACATCATGTAGATTTTGTTTGATTCGGGTTCCTGGTGCTTCAAAACGTGTATTTCAGTAAAAAAAAAGTGAGGAGGGGTTATTTTTTTTACCTCAATGCCTCCCTTACTAACGTGCGGGGGTAAAAGTTACAACTACACCACCTTTTGTAGGGCAAAAGTCCATACTGACTGGACTAAATACCACATCAAATAACGTTTTTTTGGCAAATAACTGCACGTCAAGTGTGACGTTTCTGATACATCACAATTCACAGGGCTGAATAGATGCATACGTTATCGTTCCAAATGATGTCAGCCTTTTACGCACTTTTGCAATTAGATATTAATTCCCGCAAGTAACTTGATATGGACCCAAAACGAACAGGACTTGAGAGGTGAGCTCCACGTACTTTTGGAACATGATCTCCCTAGTCCCTATTTGTCGTGCAGGTCGCAAATGTCTGAAATCTACTTCCTAAAGGAATTTGTGTGCGAGGATCTGAAGAACGAAATGATAGTAATCTTACCATTAATTCTTTTACGTTTATAACAGTAATATTATTGAGCCCGCAGCGTCACGTCGTTGCCAGGCAACGCGCTTCGTGGAGTGGATTTACGCTCTGCATCCAAGCATATTCACGGCTGTTGCATACGCGGTCCGGCAGTTCAGTTCACGCAGCGATCACTAGCGGTAGCGTCCGTCACACTTGCGCGTTGTTTCTTTGATTGTAACGGCATTCGAGATCTTGGAACAAAAACAGTGTGGGATTAAATTCTTGATTTCTTCTGACCTTAGCGGTAAGTAGTCGAGTGCCAAATTTTCTCTTTGCGTAAACACGCATTGAAATAAAATTTAATTAACATTCTCCTCGAGAAAACAAATTATTTTTATGATTTCTCCTTTTCGAATTTCGTTAGTGCCTGACCTAACGATTAAATTTTAACTTTACAATTCCAAATTATAGTAAATGAGGTGGAGATGGCTACTAATTAATTGCTCTATAATTTATTTACGCAATGCCACTCAACCACGAAATGTAATTGTCGAGAACTAACTAATTCGCCACCGAACGAAACGGATGTTTTTCTCTTAATATCCATATGTAGACAATATAATTAACCTTTCTCATTTACATATTTTTTCATTTTATCACTCTCTTGAGATTCAGCGGAGGGCAGTGTGTTCCGCGGACCGGAAACGTAATAAAACAAGTGCGGGCGCATGATGGAGCTCCAGCATCCGCCTGAAACTTTCAAGCGCGGTTTGGGGGCGATTTCATAAATTTTGTAATTGAGAGTAACCGTGTAGCGGAAAATTTGGATGCGGTTGAACTCTTACACTATGCGGTTATGTAATAATTTATTAATTATGTGATCGGGCGAGCAAGGGGGGAGGTCAAGGTACCTGTGTATGTAAAAAATACCTATGTTTTTAAACCGCAAGATTTGTTATTCTATGCGTGCTCCAACGAGGTCTCGACGCTTGTGCTAATTAAGGCAGGGGGTAGATTTCCGATCCTTTAAGTCTTAATTAAGGTCCATTCCAATTAGACTGCGCAGCAGATGATAACAATGATTGGAGGGCATTCAAACTGCCGATACCTTGTCAAGTGGGGCATTGTATGATGATTTGCTAATCTCTTTATCTGTTCTGCAATGTCTTTTTATCTCAGACAATTAGAGATAATCGCATTGCGCAAAGATGACACTTTGTATAGCATTGAAGATTCACAAAGTTATGCTTCGACCAAACAAAGACACGCTTTCGACAGGGTTGAAATCGAGGTTGAAATGGTTGAAGTGTAAGTATAATAGATCGCCAGCTTTTAGGCAGCATCTTCGGTTACCACCCTTGTTGGTTATTAATTCATAAGAGAAGCGAGGGTACCGTAAAACGTTAAATTTAGAGTGAATGGAGTTCTTGAGGGAGCCATGATTTAGTATCAATTTCGAGGGGTAATTTTTAACGCAGCCAGAGAAACTACCCCATATTGGTTAAACTGTGATAGATTTACGATTTTTAATAAAACTTTGATTACATCGTATGAAATCATTATAGGTACATTTTAGTATACTTATATGTATATTTTGGTTCTTCAAGTTTGATATAATTGATAGCAAGCTAACTATCTAATCATTATTAATGCTAGTTTAATATGCTCGAGAACATATCTACCGATAGAAGCTTGATATTGTTTGGCAATATGGAACGAAAGTTGTTCTAATTAAGAATTTTACCATTTTGACGCACTACATTAGAGAAAGAAACTGGCAATACATACTTAATAATACCCTCGATAATGCCTAGGCTAACAGTAACCAGTACTACTGCATGGTGCTTGAAAGGTTTATGTTAAAGTATGCCAGAGGTTACCACTTTCGTTTATGTGCAAAACGCCATCAATATCCTAAAATATAAAAATTCACCACTTGGAAAATTGTTGTGTACCATTTACATGAATTACTAAGTCTACTGAATTTGAAGTCACAAATAATTGTATGAAGTTACTTACCGTTCACCGTTCATTTACTGATTTTGCAAATAGTTACTGAATTTAGCTTAGAATTTAAAAAAAAAATATTAAAATTGCGGGGGAACGCCACAACATTTTTATGTACAGCCCTCCGGAATTTGTGGGACCTATATTAGTGTGGGGTTAGTGAAATTAGAATTTCAATTAGTGTAATTAGAATTTGAATTAGTGATACTGCTATAGGTATGCATTTTTTTGTTTTTACAGTTGTGCTAGATCAAAAAATTCGAAAAAATCTCAACTGCAATTCTTCTGTTTTTTTACGTTTAAGAACTAAAAAGATAGAATGTACAGAGAGAGTGTACGTTAAAGCGTAGTTATATTTCAAAAATATCTCTTCATAAATAGGACAGTTGACGTCTATAAGTAGTTAAAATATAAGAAAAATTGATATTATGTGGTTAAAATTTTAAAATATACGGCGGTGTCAATTTTAGAACTTGTAATCGGCCATATTTTCCAAGCTAAAGAAGATATTTGAAAATCGCGCAAAACCAGAATGGAAAGCAGTTTGATTTTTAAGATAATTTTTCGAGAGAAATTCCCTCGGAAATTCCCCTTATGTGATGGTTTTGTCTATCCGTCGGTCCGGTCGTCTCATGTATTCTTCGAAAACGAAAAGAGACAGAGATTCCAAACCTTTGCCCTCGCCTTTGCCAATTGATTTCTACTAGGTTCTGTACTAGGATCTGTGCTATTGAATATGAGCCAAATTAAAAGTCGTTTTTAAGAATGCGAGCTGAGAGTCAAAGAATTCTCCTACTGAAAATCTCATATGCGATTCTTCGTATCTTGTTACTATATGCGCTGTTTTTCTTTACTAGAAGCAGCTACTAGAGCATCTATGCTTAAAATCTCAAAGAAATGTCTCCATAAATAAGAGAGTTGACATTGCGCATTCGCACATCAGATTTTTACAATCTGTGATATGTTGGCGTTTACCAGAAGCACATGCAGTACAAATTTTCAAAAAAAATATTAATAAATAAGGAAGTTGATATTGCGCAGTCTGCTTGTGCGCACATTAATTGTCAACATTTTTCTTGGATCAGCTACCAAATTCAAAAAGAACAAACTAAACATATTGGAACCACGTTGAAAACTGTAGTTAAGGCCTCGGACAGACAAACGAACATACAGGAAAGTATCTTAAAATAAATATGTCCATTGCATAATCACGGTCAATTGTTTCAACCACACGGAACTACACTTTAAAGGCTGGCGGGTTTGAGGCGGGCCTGCTTCCTAGTCCTGTTTTGTGTTGGCCCAGTAAAAGTCGTAGTGGAAAACCTAATAACATATCATAACAGTCCAAATTGAGAGGTATAAAACGTTATAATCAGTAAAGTCAAATCTTCTCTACAAAAAGTACAACAACGAAGGGTCCCTTTTCACTAGCGGACCTTTACCGCATGCATTTCCTCCCTGCAGTCGAAATAATCTTGTCGGCCTGTGGGGTGCCTGATTGCGGTATCAAGGGTTCCTGGTTCGAATCCGAGTTCGGGCATGGATATCTGTAAATGTATATAGTGGGTTGGTATAGATAGAGTGCACTGACTTGATCGAGTTTTATACAGTTACTGTAGGTAAAGAAGCATTTTTTTAAACGCCGCCCACCTAACAATAAACTTAATAAATAAACAATCTTTCCCCGTCTCCCTCATCTACCTGAAAAGAGTGAATACAAAACAAACTATAAAACGTTCCGAAACTGAAATCAGTGTTGAATTTAAAAACACCAAACCAGTTATCCTTACATTAAATTTAATTAAATTTTAAATCGATCTGTCAAAAACTGAAAAGAAAAAAATTTGGGACTTTGGGAAACGAAGTATAGCAATGTAAGAGTGCTGGCAACACAAACCGAGGCACAAACATCATGTAGAATTTGCAATTTTAAATTGCTGCAGGGTTTTCTAGCTCGAATTTATTTTTTGAATATGGATGAAATTGCTTGAAATTTTGACAATAAGTTGGGAAGAATAGCTCATAGATCCAAAATCTTCCTTGAAGAGAGATTGGATTTTTATTCTGTATTGCGTTATGTAAGCCCAATAACAACCCAGTTATTGCTCGTTGAAAGTAAGCTTTTGTCTGGGCTTTTGTTCATTGAATGCAAAAATCAACAACAGCCAACGTTGAATACCGGGAGCGGCAAGTTTTTAAGTGACTTTTTAAAATAGTCAATGGTAAAAGTCCCTTGCTTAAAAACTAAGGCGAGTTTTCAGCTTAAATTCTTTTAAAAACGAAGGATATTTAATTTATACGATGCCTTACAAACGGTTCTTTGATGGACCCCAAAAAAGAATCGCATTTTTTTACAATTTCCCAGCACATCAGATAGTGAAAGTTGAACCATCTGCTAACGAAAATGTATTAGCCCGACTCCATTTTTCATTTAGGAAAGTAGTGTTATAATGGATGACCTTTTAATAAAATAATAAAATGTTGTACCTATTGAAATATTAATTTAATTAAAACTGTCAGTAAATTAATAACTTAGTCATATGTGGGCTGATTTGTAAGAGTTGAGTGGAGTGTCAAATTCTTTCGTTTGTTATTCGTTTTACTTACTTTCTTTTATAACTTTTGACCAGAAGGGGATATTTTTTAACCCTAAAACCAGTAAGCGCCGGAAGTTTGTGAAGTGAAGAGTATACGTTGAGCAATGACTGTATAAATGTAAATTCATTTGGTGCATTTGAAAAAGCTCCAATTACTATCAAACCGTCGACTGAAAGAAGTACCTATGAAGAAGATAGATCTTTGGTATGCAAAGAACTTGTTTTTTGTACTTTCGGTCTAAGATCGAAATTCAAAAACCGAAAAATATCATCTGGAAATCCCTTCTGAATAATTAATGAAATTCATTTTTTCGAATTGGGGGAATTTGAGGGACACTTTATCTAATCTTCAGTCATTTTTTGAATTCCCACTGAATAGCCATTACTATAATTTGATGTTTGTGGATCGTTTTACATATGTAACCCCGGAATCAAATACATACTGTGTGGTATTTAAATACGATTGCAGTATAGCAATGACATGAAAGGTTGATATACAGGAAACGAGAACGGATCGAAAAGGCATTTTGTGGATGCATTCTAAAAAGGCATATTGTTCCGGACTAGTTCTCGTATGTCAAGGCTTTTCTAATGTTATTGATTCCAGCTTCAATCAAACGACCAAAAAGTAGTAATTATTATTTTACCGTATGACAAAATCGATAAAAAAAACTGACATGTACAAGCTATTCTTGCCTTTGTTTTATTCAATTATTTTTTGTTTGTTAATATTTCATCTGATGGGACCTCCATTCGCCACAGTGATTTCTTTGCATTCCATTTCGCTCGATTCTTTTTGTAACCTCAATTTCGAAATCCTCAAAAATTTTAAACTAATTAGATTTGAACGAGTAGATGATACGATTATTACTCATTAGCGTAAATATAAACTTTCGTTTAATTTATTCGTCATCAATAAGCACCACCCGAATTAAATAAATTCCCAATTACCTTGCGTTTTTAGCGAACCCTTGCCATTACTATGTCACACCTCGTTGAAAATAAATTGACGGAAAGAAATTTTAATATAGCGTGTAATTAAATATAATGTGTCCAGTTGCATATTGTGTAAAAGCTGGCACAGTTGATGGTATCTAGTATGACGCAATGTACATTTTCGGCGAATTCCACACATTTTTCATACTTAGTGTTGCGTGACTCAGGCGGTAAGTATTAGAATTTTTCAATTGCAAAGTGAATGGGTTAATCTATTTTTAACCCCAACTTTTATTAGTCAAATGCAATTATCTGTAACAGGTCTTAAGGTTCAATTTAATAATAAAAGATAATTTGGTAACAAGGGCGTCCATTTATCAACATTTAAGGACGTGATCTCCATAATGCATTAGGATTTGGTCATCTGACTTATCAAACTTCCTTGTCCAGATAATGGAATGGGGTAAGTACGATGTTCCCAATGTAATCTTCAAGCATGCTCGTGTATTCTGGAGTAAGTAATATGCAAAAGCGACACACCTGAAATAAATTATTCATTGCCATGCCCATTGTCTTCTTCTACAATGCACGTTTTTTACGGAGACTTTCAGCCGATCAATAATTCAATACGGCAATTGTGAAAATAGAGCCCGGCCAGAGGATGCCGACGTGGAATTACTGATCGGATAGTTTTCCCATTCAATTTGTTTGTAAACAAATGCCCGAATGCGTAAATTGACCGAGAGCGATTTATGTATTTTCAAATATTTAGTTCTTGGAAATATTTGCTTTGTTAGTCATTCGTTTTCGATTGAGATGGCAACATGGGAGTTTAATTCTCAGAAGGTTTCATGCTGGCAATGAAATTCGTTTTAAATTATTACTTCTACCTGCAAGTTTATTACATACCTTCCTTTCTAGGGAATCCACTAGTGCGCAAACTTACGTAACGTATTGCATGTTGCAATTAATTAATTTCAGATCCCTTTGCGTCATTGTTAATGACTGATAATAGTTTGTACGGAAGTTGGCGAATATGATAATGGGAATATTTTAGTTTTATTTTTTGGCGGCCGCTCGGATTCCGCTGAGTTATTGTAAAATTCCTTTGAGTCAGAATGTCACATCCATACTATTTTTATTTAATTAGACCGTCGTAATTTTTTTGGCCCGGGCTCGATAAACAACGTTATAATTTCTACAGAAAATCGTTTTCCCCAAATTAGAAGTTATATTTATCCCGTGAGAAGCAGAAAGCTTAATTTCTTGAGCCAAATTCTATTTATTGGGTCATGGCTTACTTTATTGGATTCGATGCTATAATTATAACTTTCATTGGATCCATTGTTTTACAGTCTAATAAACATCCCCTGGCCCCCTGGCCCTGAAGGTAGAAGAACACGTAGGAAGTCAAAAATAGTTTAATATTTGTTGTGTTGTGAGCATATCATTTTCATAAAGTCTCAATTTTTGAGCCTAATAGTTCACAAATTACGCTAAGTTTTGTTTGATCAGCCGGTTTACTTTTCAAAAATTGATACTCAAACAGTCGACTCCATTGGTTCACCGGACGACTTTAAATTCTTCCGGTTCGAAAAGTCAACCGGTTTAGTTTTGAGTCAACCGGTTTGAGTTTCCTATATTAACGTGACAATTAAATGCTTAAGTTTTCCTTCATCGGTTCTGTCACATTGTCAGCAGGGGTGGATTTGCAAATAGGCTAATTACGCTAATTCGAGGTCGGTAAAAAAATAGGAGCCACAACTGACTCCTCGAAATATCACTATACACAATTCAAAATCTTTAAAATCTTCTTAGAATCATTTTAGAAACAGGGCTTGGAACCGGAACCGAAAAGAACCGGTACCTGAACCGATTGGATTTATGGGCGCCTCACTTGGAATCGGAACCGTTATCCAAAAGGTTGTGATAATTGAAACCGATACATGAAAGAAAGGCCAGTTTACAAGGCTTGTTTAGACAGATTATCCCGGACGCAGGCGGTCGACAAATAAAATAAGAAATTCTAAAATTACTAAGAGACTACACACCCACAAACGCTGACAGCTTCTGAACTTCACTTTGTTCTATAACACAGAATTAGATAACAAAATATGGGTTGTCGAATTTGATGACAAATTTTTGGTAGCTGTTCGGACTGTTAGACAAGTTTTAACTTTTAATAGGAAGAGAGAGAACCTTAGCAAAAAGCCTTGCTTTGCTTGCATTTTTCAAATCCACGAAACTTTTCCCTAATCGGACAACATATTTCTTACACCACTTTAGTTAACTTGCTTAGGCACAAATTTATTATAGAAAATGACGAACTGCGTCTTCAACAAAACAAATACGGCTAACTGCCCGAGACTTTAGCGTAAAAAATACACACTCTTCAACCGTCGTGAAACCAGCAGCAGCAGTATAGATTGTACATTGCTTTCAGTATTTAAGGAAACACTACTTTCACCATAAAATGAATGTTCAAATAATTGGCGAATTCCAACTTCTCCAAATGAAACGGGCAGTTCTTCCTTATCAGCACCAGAACACGTACGTTAATTAAATTTCGGCTGAACAATATCGCAAACGACCATATGTAACCTTACTTCTAATATCTTATCTAAATTGAACAATTTACATAAGCGATAAAATTAAAAAGAAAAACTGCGCATCTAACAAATTTCTAAAACGAAAAATCGAGCTTGTGGACTGACATCAATAGAAATACACGCGAAGTACGCGGTTATCTCTGGGCGTTTGCGATAAGAGTCCTGATCGCGACGTAAGCTCATTAGTTTCAAGATAAGCACGTGTTATCGTCGATGTGAGCAGATGTTAATTCTTTCGAAGACGCAGTATCTTGTTAAGGAAGGAAGAAAAGGCATCGTTTTTAATAGAACTTCCTGTTCGTTAATCGTGGCTTTTTGTTGGGTGGGCGTTTTTTGTCGCAAAATGTCAGTTTTACCGGTATCGAAGCTTTTTGTAAGATTTTTTCTTGGCATTTCTATCGGTTATTAAGTTCCGTAGAGGAAAGTCTAGTCGAGTTAAGCTCAAATATGGGTTACGTTACACGGAGAAAAGTGAATTTTATAAGTCGAGTTAAGCGGAAGTGTGTTTTACGTTTACGATGAAGTTTTCCAATATCGTTAAAGGGAATTTTTCCACCATCAAAGGGCCATAATTGTAACTACAACGAAGTCAGTATCATCTAAATCGAGATTCGAGTGCTATAATTGAAGTTGAGAAGTGAAATTTCGGAGCAATATCACCTGGGGCCTATAACACAATCGTATGTAGGATGAGAAAAAAATGATGTTGGGACTTTTCCCACTCCCTGTACCATATTGTCTCGCATATTGTACAGGGTGGCCCAAATTGAACAATCTCTTCACCCTTTATTGATGGAAAGAAATGGACACTAGGTGTCTGGAGCTCAAATCACTGGAGCAAACAGAATTCAGCTATCTCATCGATTCGCAGCTAGAGGGCGTTTCTCAAACTTAGTCTATTTCTTTAATGTCCCATAACTTTCGTATTATTGATGTTGGCAAAATTTTTCTTAGAGCACTTTTTTATGTAGAATCCATCACGATACACAGTCTTTATACAGAGTGTTTGCTTTTATACGATCCCTAAACTACATTTTTTTCGTAAGAGCCACCCTACTATATGTGTGGAGTTTTTGGAAAGAGCGTAAAATTTCCGTAATTTTGACTTGTTAATTGTTATACATATTTATATTAAATGAAACCTAGATGTTTGCAATAAAAATATTTTTTATTATACCTGAATCACAATCTCTGTTTTAAACACTCAAATGCGTGCGAAAAAGGGCCTTTAAAACACACGTGCTTTAAAGTTGCTAAGTAACGATACTTCAAGTATGACTTTTGAAACTGTCATCTAGATGAAATAAAAACTCCTCTTAGGTCGCTTTCTGTAAATGCAGAACATTTCTTTGGCTTTTGTATCTATCCTTTGGTTGAAGCTTTCACAAACGCGCGTAATTTAGGGCATGCTTCCAAATCGGTTCCACTTTTTAATCGCAGCATTTCTTTAGTTTTGAATCAATGCACCAAAATATAGAAGATTTAAATACCTTTGACATTTCTTTCATATATGCCAGCATTATGGATGCATTTAAGACTGTATTCGTAAGTAACTTCCTATTCATCCACTTTATAATAGGCTTTACTGGAGTTGGATTTTACACCTACCAACGTTTGTTTAGATTTTACAACAATCGATTTAATGGGCGGTGTATTATCTTTTTCAACGGAAATCGTTTTATTCACAAAGACGACGATTTTTATAAGCAAACGTCAAGTGACATTTCCATGGCAATCGTGAAATTACGAACACCCAGCCCACTTAATTAGACATGTATATCGAGTATAACGTCAATATGACTTCATTGTATTTCCTATTTTTAAATTATACTGCAGGTATAATAAAAAATACTATAAGATACACGTGTATAATTAGTCTTTAAAGCACTTGCAACGTTAAAGGCACTCCGCTTTGCGTCGTGCCCTTAAACTCGTTGCGCGTGCTTTAAAGACTTGATTATACACTTGTATCTTAATATACTATTAATGCATACAATGCAATATTGCAAATAATATTTAATATAAATATAACAAGTGATACATCCAAAATTAGGAAATTTTACGCTCGTTTTAAAAGCTCGCAAATATATAGGGTGGTCCGTACGAAAAAAAATGTAGTTTAGGGTCGTATAGAAAAACCAAACACTCTGTATAACAAATTGTGTATCAAGATAGATTCTACATAAAAAGGGCTCTGCTCTAAGAAAGATTTAGCAAAATCAAACATCTTTAATAATAAGAAAGTTATGGAGTATCAAAGAAATCGACTAAATTCGAGAAACGCTCCCTAGCAGCCAAACGATTAGAGATATGTAGCCGAATTCTGTTTGCGCCACTGATTTTCTCCTTAAAATTGAGCTTCAGGCACCTAGGCCCATTTTTTTAATCTTAAAATAAAGCTTGTTTCCATAAGAAAATGTCCAATTTGGACTACCCTGCACTTAGTTATTATACCTAATGGATGGACCTACCTAGATTACAAACTTTTAATTCGCTCGATGGTGTTTCTTATTTCCACTCGGATATGTTTCAAGAAATCTGTATTTGCTTCACTGATAGTTGGAGTAATATTTTTTTCATTTGGAATGAAAGTATTTGTCGAGTTTGTAATTAACGAAGAGCGTAGGTCATATAGAAATAGATTTGGAAGCAAAGATTCACCGCCTGACTAAATTTTAACCAAATATATAAATATAATGGCAACCGAGATCCGTGAACAAGTTGCTATGGTTATAAAGCGATATTTCAGCTTGGGAAAATGCTAATTGTTGCTATATGGCAAACGTTTGAATACGTGAGCATCGAGGTGAGACTGTATCTCCTCGTACGTCATTCAGGAAAACGAAGTGATAGTAATTAATTCCCTAAACGTGCACTGCATGCCGTATGGAAGTGGCTATCGGTAGCAACAATAACAAGGAATTCGGAAATCTTGTTCTGCGAAACTATCTTTTTTTTCAATTTTTGTTTATTCATTTTCGATGCACCAAATTTCGAGATTTTCGACATTCACTTTACATCATCAGAACTGTTTCCGCCCGTCCGTAACAAAATCGGACGGGTGAATGTGACAACCAAAAAAGTTTTCGGGACCCTCCAAAACCCTCCTTGGAATTGCTTCAATTTTGGAATACATGAATTGACGGCACTCAGCAACGTTGCATTGGGTGTAGCATAATGACCACTCGGGCCGACAAGCTGTATAATTACATACACTCAAGTCACGATTTATGAATGGTAATTATAATTATGGTAAGGAAATTCCCCATTTAATTACAAAAATAACAAGCAATTTTACGTGTATGGGTACCAATTTTTAGTGATTATACACAAGGTTGGCTTCAAAAAAAAGTTCTTCTAGCTTCACACGGTTGACAGCTTTGGTTTTTGTTAAGAGCAAATTTGGTTCGTGTGAACATGGGTAGTGCTTTAAAATTATGCGACTGCAAGTACAACCAGTTAGAGAAATTACTTCCACTACTTCCGGGTGTAGGTAAAAGCGCTTGTAAATTGAATTGGTGCAATTACGTTTATCGCTACCTACGTAAAATGCAAATCAAGGCATCAATTAAATTATAAAGTTAAATCTATCCACATATCGTGCAGCAAAATCGATAGTGCTGCGTACTATTGGGTTTGTGATCGTCATGGAATTTCCTTGGTATACCAACCATGGTGTAGGCATAACTGTTGGCATCATTTGGCGTGCATTTGATGACCTTCCTCTTTATAAACATAATAATCGTTGAATACGTTTATAATTGCTAGCGAGACAATGATGAGAATTCACTTGGCGAAGAATCTAAATGCAGACTAATAGCTAATTAGGAAGTATGTACGTGTTCGTTTATTACATAATAGCATGTTTTCACCATGAATGGAACGTACGACCAATAAAGTGTAACTTAATAATCGTTTCTTTGTTTCGAAATTGTTAATACAATTATAAATATTAATTTCGAAAAGGCTGCCCCGTTGCCTCACGTTCGTGTATTGAAATCGCAACGTTAGAACAATGCTCGGCATGCAAGTCATTGTATAGTTTTGAATTGAAAGGAAAATTCATTATTTCCAGCAGATTCGCGTAGAAGTTTACCATCCATTGTGTCGATTACATGCTTGAAACAATACAGGAAAGTCTAAATGCATTCCCACGTAAGGTTATCTTATCGAAATGGCATGCATGTTTAGGTCTTTGTAACACGCGCTACCGCATTTCTATATTCTTGTTTATTGTTTCAGATTATGCGACCTGACGTTTCTTGAGATGAAAACCGACCAAAGTATCATTATGGACTCAGATGGCTCAGTATCTATAGGGAAAGGTCTGCTGATGACTCCCAAAACGGTTGGTTACCAATACGTCGTAAGCAAACACAAAAGGGCCGGCTCGACTGGGACCACTGGCGATGAGTCCTACACGACGGACGAAGAAGACAATGTGGACGACGAGCCAGACTGTTCAATAAAAGAGCACGTTACTAGCAAACTATTCGATAATCACGAACACGACTTTGCCTACTCCGATATTGCCACAATTGCCGATAAAGTTGAACATTTAAGTGTTATGCATAGAAATAGCTCCGATAGTTCCGTGTACAGTGACTTAGGTTTAGACAAAACGGACGAACTTCACTTGCAATATCCGAATTTATGTGCAACAAACTGTTATAAGCGTAAAGACGATCAGGTGACCTGGACCAGATCGGCGGCGGAAGTCAAAGAACAAACATTTGCGAAGTTACAAAAAGAACTTCAGGAAGCCCACCAAGAGCTCAAATTGCGAGACGAAGAAGTCAACAGGCTTAGCAGGATACGGCAGGATGTCGAGACGGAATTGGAAGATTTGACGGCTAGCTTGTTTCAGGTGAGAATTTTAATTGCAACTTGTTTGTGTGTAAATCAGGTGCGGCTTGATTTCCCAAACAATGATTTGCATATAGAATACCTTAACACTTTCCGAAACTGTTCTGCTGCCTTTTTCTTGCAATGGTCATAAAAATTAATCCACTATGACCTTGCGAAACAACAATGGCTGAAATGGACGTGCTGCCATTACCTTAATTCAATAATCGCATTGTGGCAGTAGATATAACGGGATTCGCCTTAATTGAATTATTACAATAAGATTGAAAACGCATTTCGTTTATCGAGGTTAGTAGGTGGCTTACATTTTTGCGTAATATCTAAATAAGTACCATCAGAAATTGATATACCGAACGCACTTAAAGATAATGTAAAAACGTTTTAAAAGCCCATTTAAATATCAAGTAGACTGTAAAACAACAGAAGTGAAAACGCTCGTAATGAGTGAAGCGTTTAAATGTTTCCTCCTTCCAACGATACGTTTCGTCCTTTGTTAATTTCATACTTCTAATTAATGATGTAATGTCTTGTTCCATGTTTGATTTGTTTTTTAAGTAACCTGTTCCAAGGATATGCATACCATCTAGCTGTGACCCATAAATTTGGGTAGGAATGCGGCACTTAAAACATCAATATTTGGCAAGACGCACATAACTTTCTGTCGTAAAAATTCCTTCATCACTGACCCTTGCTGCTCTTTCTTCCAAATGGTTTCTGGACGATTGAGAACTATACACAATTGAAAAAAAATATTTGCCAACTGAGTGTGTTCACCTGAGAAGATACGGTAGTTATAAATAAGCTGTTTGTTGTGGAAATGTTTCAGTGTTATCGCATTTTTGAGTTGTTATCATTTTCAAGGAGAGATTAGTACAAAAGGCGTAATGTACATATACCTTAAAAAAACAAAATCTGCGTAGAAAATAGATATCATGAAACGTAGTTTAAATGCAAAAAATTCCAAAGATATTACGAGTAGTCTAGGGGATAAAGACATCTAACTGGACATTTTGAGCTGGAAAAGAAAAAAATGGTGGAATATGTTCAGTTAGGTGTCAGAAACAACATATTAAAAATCCCACCCTCCAGACCCTGTGCTAAAGGCCACCCCACCATCCCCCAAAAACCGTGTTTTCGCTCTTTTTGGCTGATATCTCGCGATCTATGAGGTCTATATGAAATATTTATAGCTGAAAATATTTCTCGCGAAATTTCATACAAGGTAGATACTCAGAAGTTAGCCTAGGTGTACCTCTTAGCCTAGGAAATTCATAAAAGAGACTAAAATCATCAATTTTCGTGGCTTTTTGCAAATATATCGCGACCTTTAGGGCTAGATGAAATATTTTGAGTTGAAAATGCTCCTCGTGAAATTTCTTACAAGGTAGATACTCAGAAGTTAGCCTAGGTGGTACCTCTTAGCCTAGAAAATTCATAAAAGGAGGCGAAAATCATCATTTTCATGTTTTTTTTTGCGGTTTTTTGCAAATATATCGCGACCTTCAGGGCTAGAGGAAATATGTTTAGCTGAAAATGCTCTTCGTGCAATTTCATACGAGATAGGTAACTGAAGAGTTGGCGTAAAGTCACCTTTCACCTTCAACTTTCCTGTGTGAGGAAATATTCATTGTAAAACAAAGTATTTCTATGTACCATTTATTCACGTAAAAACAGTATTTTCACTTATAATTGCACAAGAGGTTTGTATTTTACCGAGTAAATTTGGGTTGTTTAGGTAATGAAAATCTGTTGCCTAGCAATTAGACGAGAAAAACTGTCAACTAATAAAAATGCGACACCGCAGGTGGAGCATTTTTAGGTTGACAGTTTTTCGAGTTCAATTGCTAAAAGGCAACAGATTTGAATTGCAACAACACAAATTTACTCGGTTTAAATACAAACCTCGAGTGTAATTCGGCAGGACAATTTAACGAACAAGAAATTCACATAACTAATCAATTACTGACAGACGTCAAACTAGTCATATGGGAAAGGATAATGCGATAATTGGTTCGAAAATGAATAAGTGAAAAAACCACTAGTGCATTTGTCGCTGGAAAAGTTGCAGGTAACTTTTGCCGCTGTCAAAGTGACAATTTCACTGCGGCTTATGCGATTTTTTATACATGAGTTGAATTGTCATATTAAAATATTCACACATTCATTTATACCTCAACGTAATCATTATCCTCTGCAGATTTATTATTCAATGCTTCAATTGAAGTCTTCTGTCCTGGAATGCACATTTCAAAGATTCACGTCCGAGGAGGAAATCGCAGTGATATCCAGAGCAGATGTTCAGGGGATTGTAACGTCTAAGGTCGAGGACCTCATTTAGATAAAATAAAATTGAACCTCTACGGCACTAGCAAAAATTTTAAGATTTTGCGGAGGTTTAGCCGTTGTTATCCTTTGAAACTTGATATTCAAAATCTAATATTGTGGTTTGATTGAACTCGAATAATTACGCATGACTTTAGTTAATTATACATATTAATAACAACAAAACCGATCAAGTTTCATTTTTTTTACAGGTTCTTGTATATAAATTATCGGTTTAACTCATAAAAAGAACTACAAAATATACAATGCCTATTTCATGATCACGTAATCATTCTAAATTTGATCCTTATGTTTGCCACATGATTAATTACTGGTACATTCTTCTGTTGAAAATATACATATACACCTCTGAATGCTAAGCAAAATTTTAATCCAACCAAAGGCATGATATTACTGACATTGAATGCAATTTTGCCAATCAATGAAGCAAAATAACCAACATTCTTTGTTTGGGTTCGATTCTGCTTCATAAATGTAACACAGATCTGTTCATACAATTAATTTGCATGGGTCGATTCCTTTAGGAATATTAAAATTACTTCACAAAATTATTATGCAAATTCCTAAAAATAACAGGCACTAGTACTTTATACAAATGCAAGAATTTAAAAGACCCGACAGTAATTGACGTAGTTGAGATTCCTTTCAGGTGTCGAAACGGATAGGATTATTCTCATAGATTTTTATTGCTCGAAACAACGAACTAGGCTAATCTCCCGTTTTAAAATTGCAGGGAACTCTCCCTTTGATACGACTTCAACTTTAATTAAACGTTTCTTCACGACTTACTCAACATTTAGGGGTTCTCGCTACTCATCACGTCACGTGCTCGGCTTTAGGCAATACGGAACGAAACTTTTAATTTAATTTGTTAAAATTGTAGGTCCTCATTTTTAAGTCGGCAGGGTTTCAGCCAAGGCTGCTCTACCAAGGCGTTCGCTTTCCGCAATGCGTTTCTTGATATCGATTGTTATCGCCAGACATATTTTCGTTTACGTTCGCTATGAAGCACATGTGGAAATTTCCCTATGCAGAACAAAATACAAATTCGAAAAAATACTTTTTTAAGTCTAAAGGGGCCTCATGTTACAGGATATCCCAAGATTTCCACAGATATCCGAGGATGTTCAAGGATATCGTAAAGAAGTCTGTAGTTTAATATTTATTATTGGTTTTATTGGGCCGCTACGTATATCGGCCAAGTGTGTCAAAAGAAAATTCAGTGGAAGTGGGACTAAAAAGAAACATTTTTTTGGTCCAAAGTGATTCTTCTTGAATTTCTTTAGCACATAGGAGGGTGGGATTAACCGACTTAGCTAGGTCTTTGCGTATGTGCTTTCTCACATTGCAAACATTTTTCAATTCGTAGTCCCAAGTTAGGGCATCTCTTAACGGGGGTGTTGTAAAAAATTCCGGACCGGAAATTTCATGAAATTCTGGCCATTTTTTTTGTTATTTTCATGTTAAAAAATCCCGATACCAAATTTCGTCGAGATCAGTCATACTAGCTTTAACGGCCGAAAATGAACGGTTGCCGTTACCACCTTTTACGGCACTTTTTTCGAAGAATCTGAATCTATTAACTGAATTTTCATAACACGCTAGAAGCTACAGGCTACTAGTTTTTTAGCGCATTTTTAAGAATTAAATAAAAGTGCTATTGTTTGCGTTTTGTCCGTCCGTCCGTCCGGACCCACTTCCACTACCGTTTTGAACTACTTCTAGGGGAATGGTCCTAGAGTCCTGCAATTTTTTGCAGTAGGTAGCCTATACCTTGAAGGTGTGCCAGACGGCCATCAAATTTCTCTGTCTAAAAGCCCCCCCCCCCACGAATTATTTCCTGAGATGCTGTTTTTGAAAGTAAAACGTGCATAACTTTTACATACGTCAACCAATTGTTCTCAGATGTTGCATACGCATGCCTTTAGTGGTGCTAAGTTAAACTTTAGGAAATGGGGGGGGGGGACCACATGTTCTACCCTGACCGTGAGCGACGGGGCCTGAGGGGGGGGGTAAAAATTAATTTTATCTCTCATTATATTCTAATTAAAGGTCTCAACGAGAGG
The DNA here is from genome assembly GCF_008802855.1 of Photinus pyralis. Taxonomy (NCBI): domain Eukaryota; kingdom Metazoa; phylum Arthropoda; class Insecta; order Coleoptera; family Lampyridae; genus Photinus; species Photinus pyralis. Next base: position 7,287,810 of record NW_022170511.1, read on the forward strand.
AACCGTTTTCTACTAACTACTGCTCTTCTTTCTGTGTCCTTATCAAAGTACGGGATGGAGGGAGGGGAGGAGTGGAACTAGTTTTATCCTTCATGGTACTCTAGTGAAAGGTCTCAACGAAAGGAATTAATTTCTACCAACCATAGCCCTCCTCCTCGACCTCTTATCGTGATCCGGTATATTCCCTTATACCTCAAGAACGGATTGTCGGAAGAGAGTACTCACAAAGGGCGATTGACACGTCTGCAAGAAATATATCCATTGGTGATGTCAAAACAAAAGCTATTTCGGTTGAAAAAAATGCGCTTTATCTGCACAAGAATTGTGCGCAATTTATACTTGTTATTTCTTAGGGACGCCATTATGGGATTTTTATGGTTTCGATCGAGGTGTATGTGTCAGTTTCGGGATTTTGTTGCGTAGAAGCCAAGCCACTGTTGAAAGTGTCAAACTTCACGATGCTACGTTTTGAAACAACTGTCAATCTCGAGTTCAATCTAATTTGCAATTCCTGTGTGGAAATCTTGGTCAGTTTTATAGAAGATTTCAGCCCAACCACCAAGCTCTATTTCTTAACAAATCCAATTTCCACTTATCAAACCTACTTTATGCTGCGTCAAAAGGAGCAGATTGGGGTTACACATCCCTTTACCCTCCACAAGAGCGTTTTCTCCTCGCCAAAATATCAAAACATCTACCTGTCGCCACTAATCTCACGAACGTGCTCATTATGTTCCGTGGAGTAATTAAGTTCGAAAAAACCATACCCTATCTGGTAATGTGCGTAGCGAAAAAACGTGGTCGAAACCGAAGGTCTCTCATTTAACTGCGTAAACCATGTGTCGCGTTCGTTCGAAAAAAGTTAATCGCTTTCGTCCAACACACGAGTTTTACGCAACATAAATTTTAGCGCTAAAAGTTCTTGATAAGAATATAATATGGGAATGTCAGTCAGTACCAGTGCGGCATTTCGATCTTATCTTTGCGTACAACGGCGGAAATTTATCTAAATACGCTGACGTGTTGCACATTTGAATTCCGTCATTTTCATTCAACCGAATATTCTTATCACAAAATCCGGTTGGCCCCTTTGTTTTGAAATATTTTGTTTTCGTAGACTAATTGGAGATTAATAAGGTTATCCGGCCGATAGTAAACCGTGGTAAATTGGTGACGCGTTGGTGCGAGTGTCTATTTTAGTGTTTTAGGGGTTGTGGCGAGAATGCCACTACTTGACCTAGCGAAAGGGCAACTCAGTTATCTTTGACTTTTGAGGTCTCTTGTACAGGCATTGGTGCGAAATGTCAAGTTCATTTAGACACAGGTTTAGTGACTTTTGCATCATCTGTGTATACGTCAATGCAAAGATTATTATAAAGATCAATGTTATAGTTATCTCGGTCACTAGCCTAGTCAAAACATCGTATCAATTACGTAGAGTAATTCATCAGGATATGTCTAAATTTAGAATTCCTGTGATTAATTTTATCACTTTCATCCCCGACAACGGTTTTGGATTTCGTTTCGTTAGAAATTCTACCACCGAATACGTGGCGTTGTTTTAGAGATTAGTATGAAATAAAGTTTTGACCACGGTATGTTATTATCTTGAGGGTGAACGAGCAATATTGCCAGTTTTTAACGAGTATTTAAAAGTCGATAATAGTCTGTTGATTATTTTGTAATTAACTATTCTTTGATAATCATATAAGAGGTGAAAAGCGATCGGTACTCTCATCCCTTGCTTGTGAATTCTGATTTTTTGGGTATTTTTCATAGTACTCTTCTCGAGTCTCTATACCTACGAACTCTTAATGGAACCCGTTGAAACACCGAGTGAAACACATTTTTAAATACCACGGCGATTGCCATTCAAACAGCTAAAGGGAAACTACCCAACTAATTCGCTCATGTGGTAGTTTTATTTTCCAGTCCTCCCCTCGAAACAGTGATATTATTTTACGTTGCGATGCTCGTTGCGATGTATTCCCACTGGTCACATTTACAACTGACACACTTTACATCACTCTGGTATTTATTAAGGTGTAATTACTTAGTTATTCTGTTTATTATTTAATCCCATATTAATCTGGATAAAACTGTACACAACGAATACGCAACTGTTAAGGATTCTGCGACTAGTGCCTGTGCGCAAACTTTTCTTTCAATCAAAACATCTACCCGCGAATGGACTTCTATCACAAAATACAATTTGTAGTTAATTAACTAAATTAATTGTCCCAACAAAAAATGCACTAATATTAGGAACATCATGAACCTTGCAGGTTTCGGTACTTATTGTATTTATTGCTTCAGCACGATCTTAAATTTGATCTTAGTGGGGGAACGAAGGCTATAGTACAGGGTTACTGGAAGTTGAATATATTCCCTGGTAACACCAGAGGTAAAGAAGTAGGTAAACTCTGATGGTGTTCTCGCATTTCAACTTAAAAAAATGTATTTCTCAATGTTTTAAATCAAAATTTACAAAAAAAAGCGTTATTTTTTAGAGGAATGAAAAAGTAATGTACCTAAATTTAAAACAGACAAAATTAGAAGTACAGTAGAACCTCGATTATCCGAACTAACGTGGGGGAGACGTACCTCGGATAAACGAAAACCCGCATAAAACGGAAGTGTTAGTCGCATATCCACATAAATATGTAACTCAGAAATGCGCAACTCGTTTCGGGATAATACGGAATTTTCTTAAGATTTATGAGGCTCGGTTAACACGGAAGTACGGATAATCGAGGTTTTACTGATATTTTTTAGTTATTAACTTGTTAAGAATATGGATTTTGTGTAATTTTTCCGAATGGGACGGAAAGGTGCTGTATTCATATATTTAATTTATACATTTAAAATATTACATTTTCCCTTTGTAGGTACCTTCCTCCAACATTTTACAGGTATTCACATTTAAGTTTTTACATCGCCAGTAGATGTGTTTCATCTAGATCTAGACGATCTTTCCGACTTTTGAAAGTACTTCCGACAGGTATTTCCTCTGAAAGACAAAACGCAAACAATAGCACATTTTGTTATTCTTAAAAATGCACTAAAATTTGGCGATATTATGCTTTGAGTTACAAACGTCATTTTAGACATAAAAATTAAAATGTCACAAACTACATTACATTGAAATGCATATAGAATTTTAGGTAGAATTTAAATATGAAATAACCAGCCGCGGATCTACGGAAGTGCCCCCCTCCCCTCCCTCGGCGGACCAAGATTGTAGTGCCCATAGAACACTGTCCGAGTTTGAAAAAAAAATGTCGTGCGTTTGTTTTCAAGAATATGCAATTCGCTACACCTCTTTCGGTTGAGTAGGGTTTTTCCTGTTAAAACCACAGTTTTGTAAAGTGATGGAGGAAGTGTCATAGACAAAGTGTTAACGGACATCTAAGATCTACAACAAATGCCTGGCATGTGAGTGTGGTAAATTTGTGGGCAAATGCATAAAGTAGCGTTTTTAGTGGTTATATTTTTACATTTTCACCAAGGAAAACCCCCGGGCCCTATTCTACCTGGAGTATTGGAGTGCACCCCCCACACCTCCCGGAATACGATACCTAACCACCACTGTACTAAAATTTGCCCTCCCGAAGATACCATCCTGGATCTGGACCCGCCATTGGAAATAGTTTATTAAAATAAGTTGGCATCTTTCGGTATAACCGGAACTTGAAAATATTTTAGATGGATATTCGGCCGGGTCGTGTTTCCATCAGGAAAATTTGCCCTGCGGCGAAAATTTCAACGCGAATTTTCTTATCGAATATTCCATGAGGTTGTTACGTCACTGTATGATCCATTTAAATAACATTCATAAATTCAACAATTCAATGTAGGTATTCCCTAGGTGAAAATCACTGTAGAATTTTGGGGTGGACTACTGGCATTTTGTAGAATTTTGAGAATGTTCTACAATTTTTTTAGAATTTTCCAAAATTTTTTTAAAACCATTTTAGGATTTCTTAGAATTTATTTCCGAACGTACATGAAGATCTTATTTTGTACAATATTTAGAATTTTCTAGAATTTTGAAAATTGGTTAGAATTTTTTTTAGAAGTGGTTTATCCCGAGGGAAAATCACTGTAGAATGTCGGTGTACAGTAGAATTTTCTACAATTGTTGTAGAATTTTTTAGAATTTCTCAGAATTTTTTTAGTTTCTTTAGAATTTCTCGAGGAATTTCTATAGAATTTTAGTGTACCTACACAACATTTGAAGTGGTTGACCACGCGGGCATTCCAAAGTATGACTATGACGAGTGTTTCAGAAGCCATTTGGTTTAGCTTGTTAACTGCAATCTTCTGTGTAATTTTCTAACATACCGTGTGAAAACTATATGGAATTAGTGGTATTGACCCGGAATTTTCCAAAAAGCGTTTCTTTCTTCGTGGTTTCAATGTCGAAAGATCCTTCGACAGACGACCGGGTCGAATTCACGCATGTATTCTTTCAAAAAAGTCTTGTGTAAGAGGATTGTTTCAGAAAACCTTTGATCCAAATTAGGATTCGTTATTTGACACTTTTTTGAAAGAAAATAAAATGCTTATACATCTGCCTATGCCATATACTATACCACTCGGCACAACAATAAACATAGGTAACACGGTTACAGTGATGTTCTTAATACGGTGAAATTGTGGTCGTAGTCGTAGCAGTTTAATTATTATGATACCCTCTTCAACACGTTTTTGACATATTTAAATATTGCAACCCTGTGTTATAATAAATAGTAGGTAAAACCGTCATTTTCAAGTAATTGGTCAAATCCATTTTTCTCGTCATTTTCTATGCGAGGTGTTAGCTTCATATTCGTGCGTGTGCAATTACGGTAAATTGACATTTAACCGTCCTATACTGCAAATAGGTTTTAATTGTAGATTTGGCACACTATAAATATCCTCATCTACATAGTATTGATGGTACAAGAATATTACATATGGTTGTTTAATAATAATAATAATAATAATATATAATTCGTGTTGCTATACATATTGTACTTACACATGTCAAGGTTGTACTGGAGTGAAGTTAAAACAGGTTACAATTTACATTAAAGTTTACAATTTAAAAACTCATCGTAAGAATAAAAGGAGTGAGATATCAACAGTTGCTTGATGACTAGTTTAAATTGGTGTAGTGGTAAAGACCGTATTTTTGGGGGCAGTTTATTATAAAATTTGTGAGACAAATAGTTTGGGCCATTTTGTGATAACTTTAACCTAAAATGATCTGTTATGAGGTTATTGTTGTCTCTTGTTTCATAATGGTGTAGATCTTTATGTTTTGTATACTGAGCTATGTTTTTTTTTATATGTATTAGACATTGGTAAATAAATTGACAAGGTAATGTCAGAATTCTTAATTTTATAAAACTGTCTTTGCATTCTTCGCGATACCCTATGTTGGCAATTGTTCTTATAGCTTTCCTCTGCAATCGGAAAATTCTATGTCGCCCAGCTGAATGTCCCCAATTGAGAGCCGCATACGACATAATGGAGTGGAAAGTGGAAAAGTATACTACGCGCAAAACATGAGGCGAAACTGATAGTTTTAGGTTTCTTAGCATGAAGATATTAGTAGTTAGTTTTGCTGCTAGCTGGTTCGTGTGTTCTATCCAGTTTAGTTTTTTGTCTAAGGTGACCCCTAAAAAAGATACCGATTTTGTATTTTCCTCTTCTTGGGTTTGTTTTAATGTGAAAATCATACGCTGTGTTTTATCTATGTTTAGAAGCAGCTGATTTGCTGCGAACCAATCCCGAGCCTTGAATTGTATCTCGTTGCTACAGTATTCTAATTCATTTAAGTTTTTTCCATTTAATGTTATCGTGGTATCATTAGCATAATGAGTGATAGTGATATTATTATCTACATTCAGACAATTTGAAAAGTTGTTGATGTAAATTATAAAAAGCAACGGACCTAATATACTACCCTGGGGGATACCAACTTTAATTGGCAATAACTTTGAAAGGTCATTAGTGTTAACTGCTTGATACCTGCCCTTTAAGTACGAATGTATTAAATTAACGCTGTTGGAATCAAAGTTATATTTTGTGAGCTTTTGAAGTAAAATATCGTGCGCAACGCAATCAAAAGCCTTTGATAAATCTAAAAAGATCGATAACGAGTATTTTTTGTTTTCAAAGGCGTCTAGTGTTTAGTGGGAGATATGTTTAAAGAACAGTCAATGGTTGCCCGTACGCGTTCATACAGAGGTCTCCCTTACATTCACACACAAATTAAATAAATAAATAATATGGGGCATTATATTTAGTAAAACATTCGTCATTTGTTTCTGTTCTAGTTGCTTTGCATATGTTTAGATGCGATTACGAAACACGTTCACAGATTTGGATATTTTCGCATAAATCCGCGCCTAAATTTTTCTCTCGGCGAGCTCTACCTTGACATAAAAGCGTGCAGATTACTACTCCCTTCTGCAGAATTTTCTTAAAATGTTTTTTATTCTTTCAAAACCTTTTGATTCCAGCCTTGAGGATCTTCAAACAGAAATCTGAAATTTATACTGTGCGTAACAGGCTATGGTACAGCCCCTTATCTCCCTTAATTTTTTAATTGAAATTTTGCATATGTTACACAAGCCTCGACACAAGCGATATCGATAATCGAAACATTCACGTCCAGAATATTCACCAACGACAAGACTGTGCGGTGAAGTCAAAATGAAAGAGTTGGCACAGGGTGTTCATAGATATAATGTACATACGAAAAGGGCTAATTCTTTTGCTTATTTTATGACTAAAAAATTTTCTTTTTTTAGCGCATTTTTAAGAATTAAAAAAAGTGTGCTATTTTTTGCGTTTTGTCCGTCCGTCCGTCCGTCCATCCGGACTCACTTCTGCCGTTTTGAACTACTTCTAGGGGAATGGTCCTAGAGTTCTAGAATTTTTTGCAGAAGGTAGCCTATACCTTGAAGGTGTGCCAGACGGCCATCAAATTTCGCTTTAGAAAATTGGGGGGGGGGGTTAAACACATGTTCTACCCTTCATGGTATTCTAATGAAAGGTCTCATCGAAAAAAATTGCTTTGTACAAACTATAACTTTCCCGTACGACTCTTGTTCGAGATCAGTGAGCGACGGGGCCTGAGGGGGGGGGGGTTAAGAATTAATTTTATCTCTCATTGCATTCTAATTAAAGGTCTCAACGAAAGGAACCGTTTTCTACCAACTACTGCCTTCTTTCTGTCCTCTTATCAAAGTACGGGGCGGAGGGCGAGGGGGGGGGCAGTGGAACTAGTTTTATCCTTCATGGTACTCTAATGAAAGGTCCCAACGAAAGGAAATAATTTCTACCAACCATAGCCGTCCTTATATTCCCTTATACCTCAAGAACGGATTGTCGGAATAGGGTACTCACAAAGGGCGATTGAGACGTCTGCAAGAAATATATCCATTGATGATGTCAAAACAAGAGCTATTTCGGTTAAAAAAATGCGCTTTATCTGCACAAGATTCGTATGTTTTCGTATCTGCGACCGGTATCGAGAAAAAAAATAAAAATAAATTTTTGCTTGTTGTGACAATTTTTAAAATGATCCAGTAGTATGGGACAAATTTTCCGGAACCAATCTTTCTACGATCGGTACACCCCGTAAATTTAATGGTAGCTAGACCTTTTTGGGGAAATTCGGTATACTATGAAGTGCACCCACTCTATCCACCATTTGTAATAATAAAATAAAGGACATTCTGTGGAAATTTTCTCATTACTTACTGATTGCTTTTTAATGTATCTATCTTTATAACATTTTGAATGAACATAAGCGTATCTACCAGTGCCCGGATTTTTCCAAAAATTTCGGGAGGCGTCCGGGGGAGCCAAGTCAGGACTGCAGGGTGGTTAGGGAACCGTTGGTACGTGGTACCTTTGAATATATAGTATATTTATATCTGTGATCACACAAATCCATAAGTTCCTGCCACATTTCAACCCGGCGCGATTTTTGGTCGTCCGTTAACACTTTCGGTACAGGTTTTAGCACGTTACGGTGTACTGCCGCTTCACAACCAAGTCTGACCCTGTATATACTTCCTACTATTTCGGAAAATGTTGACAGTTTACTTACCATCAATTTGATAAGCTAATTGAGCGTGTAAAATTTACGTTCCGTTGTTTCCCATCATTATTCCCAGTGATTTGTGGTATGTTATTTAAGGGCTTTAATGCTCTGTTACACTTTATTAACATATGACGTATATAATACCACATGTGCTCTGCCGCTTTTTTAGATCTGCTTTAGGGGCTTATTTTATTTCTTATCTTACTCTTTTGTCTTGCAAATATCGAGTGATATGAATAGGAAATAGGTAAGTATGCAAATATTTACATTCGTTCGGAAATGAAATTTCGACATCTTCTGAAATAAAATTACCTGAACGACTTACTGTTTTGGCAGAATCTTACGAGGCGCCAGGCGACAAACAGGAATTGTGCGAGCACTTCTCGTGCCAAAAAGCGTTTCTCAATCTGATGAAATTGTTCAGTGTGGCACATTTCCCATTGGCATTGTTACCGATCAAATTTTTGTTTATGTACCCGATGATTGCGGTATTTTTGTTTAATAATAAATTATTATTTAATCCTATTACCTACATCCTGAAATTATAGCGCTGACAGATGCGAAGGCTTTTAATGTAATCTGCACGGGTAGCTAGCTCGTTTTGGTCATTCCAAAATCAAAACAAGTTTTTTTTATTGTAAACAACCGTAAGTTATTGATCAGATGATCTAAAAGTAACAGTTAAAAGTCTCAAACTAGAAAAATTAATTAACCTTTCTTTTACCGTTCGTACCGAATATATTTGTCATAAATTTGCATTAGCTATATCTCAATTAAGAGCTACCATCTTGTTATAATATGGCCTGATGTAGACGAACAATTTAGTGCCTTCAAGCAACGTTAAGTTTTGATATTTGAACGCGAGCTAAGTTCACGCAATAGGTAATTGACCTTTTGCTGGCATTTTTAATAAAATTTTTCAAAGGGTTGTGAATACGAATGGGATAAAATAAAACTCCTCCAATTAATAAACGCGACTGTGAACATTGTTTTCTCTCTTTTTCTCTGGATCATGCAGGCGTAATTTGCGTTTAGTATAAACCGGGGGCTCGTATGGCAAGTACTTTTGGAGCACGCATTCTGTAATAATGGCGTTGTGGAAAGTACATTTTCCACATTTGCATATAGCCGGGGAATTTGTTTCTCCTGCTGAGCGTTAACTGAAACGTCGGAATTCCAGCGACTGCGCCATTTACTTGACATCTATCAACCTTTTTGAAGTGGGTTACGAACTTAGGGCCAATAAGATTAGCAAATTACGTGCGGGTTGGTGTTTTAGAGCTCGAAATAAATTTTAATTTACAATCTCTCCTAAATGGGGTTATATCATAAGCTGCAGGAAGCAGGAAATTTGTAACAGCATTACGTGAGTTTTCCTTTCGAGGGAAAAAGATCCGATCTTTTTATACACGTACATACAGATTATTGATCGCTGCGCTGCTCGTTTTAGTCGTTAATTAGCGATTTGATTTATGGGTTTATTGATTCCTCGGAATCCGAAACTAATGACTTTGATGTGCGAGCCTGAAAAATCTAATTAAAAGTATTCCCAGTTTCACGCTACGGAAGTTCGCTGGCTTATACGCATCTGTGCACATAGAATACTGTTAAAATATGAATGAGATAAATTTTCTCCAAGGGATTTGTGGCATCTAAGAAAAATCGTTCTTATAATTTATTCAAAGCTTAATTATAAGTTGCAGTGGCTTGGCAATCACGTGTCGCTGAATTTGCTTCTCGCATGTTCGACTGAGATTAGAGCTACTCTATACAGGAACAGGAAGTGTAATATACCCAAATTACAGTTCAATATACGCAGAAACGTGGACTATCGGTAGGAAATGGCGTCGAAAATTGGAAGAAAAGTAAAAGAAAGATAAGATCTGTTCTTTCAAACTTGTTCCATTAACGCACTGGCGCAACAGTTTGTATGCCAATTGTTAATGGCGAGATACGCAGAAGAAAACTGCTCCTTAAAGACCACTTCAGACAATTGGAGCTTTCGAAAATACATATACTGCAATCATTGCGACCTCTCCCACGGCAGATTTATTAAGCGGCAGAGCAAAGCGATGCAAGCTTTATAGGGAAGTCGATGGTGTCCGTCTGTCCGTCAACACGATAACTGTGAAACGGTTGGACCGATTTGGTTTAAACTTTGCACAGGTCACCTATATGCCACAAGTAATAAGACTATTGAAAATTGGTGAAATCCAATGACCTCGTAGGGTCACACCGAGGTGCTCTGCCGCTTTTTTTAGATGCTCTTTAGAGGTTTATTCATATTTGTATTATTATATTCCTATACCGCCCTACTATCATACATTAAGTAATTGTCTCGGGTGCCTCTCAAAAGTGGTATTGAAATTCTTCCTCGTGTTTTCCACGGTCTCTAAAATTTCTTTCATGGTCGGCCCTCAATGTACCTATGTTAACTGACTTAAATATCCTGGGAGCTCCTTTCAAACTTTCCGGAAGTACCCATCTCAAGTTCTGCTCATCACATTGTTCTCACTTTCACTTCTTTATTTCTTTCATTTCTGCTCTCATAATGTTCTTCTCAAATTCTCTTCACGCATCGTAACGTTTCCTCCATTTGTTTTTAAGTGCCTCTCAAATTCCCTTATATGTTCTCCTCGAGCTTTACTCAATTTCTTTTACTTAAGATCCTCTGAAGGTCTGTTTTGAAGTTGTGCTTCTTCTTCTACTAAGTACGAATCATTGCTTATTTCTTAGATTGAAGATTCATTTTCCTGATTATGGACCTTTTTAACAGTGAACAATCAATGCTGTCAATCAAATGATTTAAGTTTTTAAATATAGAGGTTAGTAGTTTCCGTTCGGCCCTGATAATTTCTGTACAAGGTCCTCTTGAGCAGCTCTCAAGTTCTGCTGCCAAAATCTCCTGACTCTCCCCGCTTACGTTTTCTTCAAGTTCCTCTCAAATTGCCTTCATGTTTCCCTCAGGCTTCTGTTAAAGCTCCTTAAACTCTTTGAAAGTTGCCATCAAATCCTTCTTAATTATACTCTCAAATTGCCCGATTATTGCATTACTTCGAAAAACAAAAGAACCGGGGCACCAAATCAAAAATTGGAAGTAAGAAAAGTTATTTATTGTAATGAGTTTCTTACTGCCGTTTTCGGGTGTAACGCTTAGTATAAATTAACACCCTGTATAGGCATTATCAATAGGTACTGGGTGTAATTTTTTTGACACTTTTGTAAGTTATCTTGTTGGGACCATAAAAAATAATATATGACGTTTTGATAATGATAATGTCTTTTTGGTATTCAACGACTCGAATATGATGTTTATGTGTTCTTGTTGGGCCAAATTTAAAATGATACAATTAAAATTTGAAACTGTTCATTAGGTTAAGACATACGGGGGAAATAAAAAATGGTCAATTTTATAATAACCTTTATTTTCTTAATTAAAAGATATACAGAAAAATGTTTATTACAAAGGTTTCTTCATAATGATCTGTCGTTTTAAAAGTAAGTATACGGGGTTTGGAATAAAAGTTATCGGACCTGTTTTTTTTTTAAATGGAACATCCTGCATTATATAATAATCTAAAAATATAGCATATTATCACACTAGGGATGATATTAAAAAATGATTCAAAAAAATTCAAAAAGAGTTAAAAGATTTTAAAAAAGTTTCAAATGTTTTTTGAATCTTTAGGTTTTTTAAAATCTAAAAGATCATAGTGTATTTGTGTTTATGAGGTCAATAAACATCTAATGTCATATCGGTACCCACCGATAAGTCGTTGACTTGGTGGGACCGTCAATTATGTTTTATTTTTTGGAAAAATAATGAAATGAAATGAAATTATTAAATCTTTTGAATCATGAATCAATATGGAATTTGTTTAGTGTTATATTTTGGGAAATAGAATTTAAAATGATACTTTTTGATTAAAATATACCTACAGGGTTTTAAAAAAAATTAGGTACGAGGGAAAATCAAGAAATTGTCAATTTCAGAATGAACCTATATTTTCTTAGTTAAAAGAGATATAGAAAGATGTTTCTTTATAATGATTGCTGAATAATCTTTTGAGTTTTCAAAATAAGTATACGGGGCCTTGTAAAAAAGTTATCAGACCTAACCTAATTTTTTAGTATATTTTATTCGATGCGCCTTCCAAAAATATAACACAACAGAAATTTAATAAGATTCAATATTATCTCAAAAAGATTCAAGATTTTTAAAAAAATTAAAATTTTTTGCATTTTTAAAAATTTTGAATTTTTGTTAATCAATTGAATTTTTTAAATATTATCCCTATATTTTCGAAAAGAAAATGTTAATATGGTATCCTTTTAGATTCAAATATACAGGGTGTTCTATTTAATAATGAGGTTAGGTCCGGTAACTTTTTTTAACATCGTATACTTATTTTGAAAATGGCAGATTATTCAGCAAGTGTCTACTTTTGCAATAAACATTTTTTCGTGTCTCTTTTAACTAAGAAAATCTAGGGTCATTCTGAAATTGGCAATTTTTGATTTTCTCTCATATCTCTTAAGCGAGCAAATATTTTCAAATTTTGATCGTGTCATTTTTTTAAGTTTGGCCCAACTTTTTGATACCATTAAAAATTACGGAGTTCTTGCTTTCATAAGTTTTGAATAGTGATTTCAGAGGGTCCACCTCCCAATTAGATTTATCGGATCGTGTAGAACTTAATCCTTGTTTTTTTAAAAATATCTGTACATTTAGACCAGTCAAAGTTTTGACATCACCAATGGATATATTTCCTCCAGACATCCCATTCTCCCTTTGTGAGTACACTCCTCCGACAATCTGTTCTTGAGATATAATGAATTATATCCGATAACAATAAGGGGTCGAGGAGGAGGAGGAGGACTTTGGTTGGTAGAAATTGATCCCTTTCGTTGATACCTTTCATTTAAGGTGCAGTTACACGGCGCGAACCTGGCTCGGCAAGCCCCGCAATAGAAGCCGTGTGACAGGTGGCTCGCCAGACGCCATGGCTCGGGGTTCGTGGTACAAAGCTCGCGCGATCCATCGGTTGTATGACGAGGGGATCTGGAGGTCTATACCCCCCAGCTACACACATATATGCATTCCAGGAAAGAAATATTCCGTGAATGTCCCTCGCGAATTGTTACGAAATTTCTAAAAATTTAAAACCCGGAAAATTAAATAATTATGAACAGTTCACAAATCAAAACATGAAAAAATCATCACTATTTTCTCGCAAATGATTTACCTGATTGCGCTTTTAGAGTCAACGTGGGCTCATCGGCACAAAAATTTGAAAAAAAGGACACGGACTTACTTTCTTATACACGGTGTCCATTTTTCGAGTGCCACTATGGGGATCTCGCTTACCTGAAGAGATAGAGAGTTGATTAAATGCGGGCAAAGTTGCCAATTTTCGTGCTGAATAATAATCTGAAAAGAAATTAAGTTTTGAAAATATCGCAAAAAAACATTATTCAGACACTTTAATTTTTCGGGAAGAGTGCTTTGGAAAAACAAAACGTTCTTTTATTGTGAACAAAAGTATGACAGTTTGATCCATCTGTCTGGTTAGAGCGTTGGCAGGGAACTAGTTGAGTTGAGATTTTCATCTGAATATAATTGAACCTTCGTTTTGCAAGAAAATTATAATTCAAATTAGAACAAAATACTTAAGAAGAAATAATATTTTCGCAATAAATCTAGCACAAACGTAAATTACACTACTTGAAATAAGTCAACCTTTTGTTCACAACAAAAGAACGTTTTGTTTTTCCAAAGCACTCTTCGCAGATAATTAAAATTGTTATTTTAGGAAAAATGTGTTACTGAACCACCATGTGTGATATATCGTTGTAAAGAGAAAAAAAGACGTAATCTCAAAATGTCAAAATCCAAAACGGCGCCCATAAGAAAAATTAAAGTCGACACGTGTTTCTCCGTCATCTTAAAAGTTATTGAAAACGGGATGCCATATTCGAAATCTCCATTAAAAAGTGTCTGAATAATGTGTTAATTAGAAATGTCTAGAACGATTAGTTTACTATGAAAAAATTAAAAACGAAAATCAGAAATTTTCTTTTTTTTGCGATATTTTCAAAACTATTGAAGATATTTTAAATTTCTTTTCAGATTATTATTCAACACGAAAATTCGCAACTTTGCCCTCATTTAACCAAATGTCTATCTCTTAAGATAAGCGAGATCCCCATAGTGGCACTCGAAAAATGGACACCGTGTATATTGGCATTTCCCCTTCGTTTTTTCTTAGAGTTTTAAAATTACTTATTATGAGACTCTCTGCAATGAGGGGTGAGTGAGTTCAACTGTAATACGGGGAACGTAATTAAAAGGGGAGAAGATCAGAAAAATTGGCAAATTTTCGAAATTACCCTCCTGTGCACTTTTCTGCCTTCACCATCAACGGAATTCCCCCCCCCCCACACACACGCAATTAAACATTGTGCCCCTCCCCCCCCTAAAGTCGGTAACTAGGCGCCATACCGTACCATCGAGTCCGTAATATCATTCAATGGTAATATCTAAAAAAATCATCATGATCGATTCGTTTTTAGAACACGATTATGTGAATTAAACATTGAAAGTCGGTAATTACCGTAGAGTCCGTAATTCATTCAATGGTAATATCTAAAAAAATCATCATGATCGAATAACTAAAATTAGGTTCTAATTCATTCTAATTCACATAATCGTGTTCTAAAAACGAATCGATCATGATGATTTTTTTAGATATTACCATTGAATGATATTACGGACTCGATGGTACGGTATGGCGCCTAGTTACCGACTTTAGGGGGGGGAGGGGCACAATGTTTAATTGCGTGTGTGTGGGGGGGGGGGAATTCCGTTGATGGTGAAGGCAGAAAAGTGCACAGGAGGGTAATTTCGAAAATTTGCCAATTTTTCTGATCTTCTCCCCTTTTAATTACGTTCCCCGTATTACAGTTGAACTGTGCGAGGGGCCTGAAAGCTCACCAAATTTTACCACCCGGCTCGGGTTTACTTCTGACTTCTGATGGGATCCTGTTATGAAAATAGCTACTACCTCGGCTACTATACATAGAGTACTTTTTGTAACACGGTTACGTAAACTAGGTTTTGTATTACCAAACTATTGTTTTGCGTAAATGCACGAAATTGAACTCCGCACTCTTGTAATTATAAATAATATTTTGTTATTTCGCGTTGCCCGTTACCACACTCATTAAACAAAATCCACCATTTCATAAACTGTTTACGTAAGGACTTACTTTAGACTTGGAATGTGTTACAATTTGGCAAAATAAACACGAGCCACACTGTACTGCGAAGTTAATTTTCACAAAACTTTGCTTACCATTTTCAAAAAAAAATTATGTACCTACTCGTGCAAGGTAACCGAATAAAATCCACCTAAATGCGGTAACTACAGGTCTAGAGAATGTAATTGCCCAACGAACTATGTAATTACAAGCACATTTTGAGTGCATTTCTTTTTTTGTCCAACAGATTAAATACCAAGCACGTGCTCAAGGTTGTAGCATCAGAAAAGTGCGCATGTTAAAAGTGTAATCTCTAACTTCTAGGAATTGACTATCAGAGTTTTGATTAATTAATACCAATTAAATTTCCTATTTGGTAAGTTTCAAAAGCAATATCGGCCAAATAATGAAACCCTCTTCGTAATTGTGTTCTACGGGGCAGTTTAAAGCGAAGTTCCAAGGAATACATAATCTGGAAGATACTCAATTTTATCATTATTTTTTATTCAATGAGTATATGAAGCCGTTCCCACGTGGCAACATTTCTCATCTCAGCGTTCAAAAAGCGAATCGCTCCTGTTTTGATGAGGTATTCGGTGAAAGAAGTGAATTTTTTTTATCATTACGACAACTTTCTCTTTTCAATGATCTATTATGTTATAAATTAAATTCCCAATTAAACTAACTATCACTACTTTGTATAAGTAATACTTTCTCGTCGCACATGCGTGAAATAATTTTTTGTTCCATTGAACTTCCGGCCGCTTTACAATAGAAAAATGGCTGGCAATGTATCGTCATTGCTCGTCATTTTAAATAATTAATCGAAGATAACGGGTTTTAAGTAGAAACACAATTTACTAAACGAGTTACGCAAGATGCCGGAAATCCCTTGAGATAAATAGGTACAAATTTTCCGGTAGACAGAGGAAATGATTGCAAGGCTTTTAGTTACACTTGAACATTGAAACGCGATATTAATCTTTGGCATGGACGAAGAAAAGGGCAGCCATCGAAAACACCCACCTTTACAGAAAGGACTTAGCTTTAGTTTATACGAATTGCAAAGGGAAATAGAAAATTTGGATTTCACTTTCAACACATCCGTAAGTGAGTCGCACCTCTTATTTGCTTGAGTAATTTCGCACTACAGTCTTTTAAACGATAAATTTTTATTACAGGAGGCCCATCATATGGTTCAGGAGGCGAAAGAAAAGCAGGCGGCAGCCGAAAAGGCGTTAAAGGAAAGTCAAATGAAAGTGGACGTATTAACTGCCGAAGTTTCCGCCCTTAAAACCCTTGTTCTTACTTCCACACCTAGTAGACCGAATCCCCATCTACACCCCCAAATTGATTTAAAAGGAAAAGAAGAATTAGGTATGCGCCACGAGCTAATATTAAATTGTAATTTATTAACGCGAATATGCTTATTACAGGTGTGGCTTTGTTTGCAAAAAAACATAGACGTTCGCCGTCGCATTACAATTTGAAATATGGGCGTGAAAATTCTCCACCCGATTCTCCCGTGCGCGATTTATCGCCCCCCGTTTGCTTGGGCACCGATATTTTTCCTAAGGAAGGTTTAGAGGTACGTCCAGGAAATATTTTAGTGTGTAGATATATAATTTTGAAATGTAGGTCGACCCCATTGTTCATCAAGAATTCATTTCGTGGAGAAATAATCCCACCTTGGACAAGACGAATCCGTTTATAAAAAGGATTTACACCGAGGATATTAACTTATGTCTTGCGTTTGATAATTCAAAGCTGGTGACGAAGGTTGCTGAGGCTGTTGATTCGGGCACAATTTTAATCGAGGCCGTCAGCGATAAGACTAAAGCAATGTTTCCAAAGTAAGGCGAACTTTTGTGCGTATCCCATTACATTTTTCCGTTTACAGAAAGTGCGCCCTTTTGGAAGTGCCCCGGCTGTGTTTTTATAGAATGAATATCGGGGAACCAGATGTTTGGTACTCCATATCACAAATTTGTAGAAATAGGGTAAGGGCTGTAGAATTTTCCCACGTCCTTTGTTTCATACTTTAACATTTCCAGATTATTTCAGTCTGTGATTTTCTTAACTACCTGAAGTACATCGAACGCGGATTAGTCAAAAGTTCAGGTGAGTGCGAGTCGAAACTTTTCAAAACTTTCTAACTTGGACTAATTTCAGTTCACGAAGTCTATTGGGAAATTATCAGATTACGAAAAAATATGGTTTTAGCGCGATTAGGGTTAAGTTTGAATGCCTAAAGTTGTTCAAACTAAAGTTTTTGTGCCAATTTAATATAAACCGATTCTATTAGTGATTAGTAAATTAAGATCTGTATATGTAACCAAAGATTTTTGTTAGGGAATTAATTTTAGGCGAGTGCAATCGTACTATTGAAAAATTTTATGAGTGTAATTGTAATTTAAATTATTTATTGTAAAGTGCCCATATTATTGTGCAACAGCTGTAAGTTGTCTTCCTATTTTTATGTAATTTTATTGTTTTAGAGTGTTTGATGAGAATGTATGAGCGTATGCAATTTGTAGAAATAGAATTTATAACTTGTAAAATATGCAAGAACAAAGTAAACATAAATATCAATTCGATTTAAATAAATACTTCCATTATTCAATAATAATGTTTTTTTTTTAATATCGCCCCATTATTATATATATAAACTACCTATAAGCTAATTTAAAAGATAGAAATCTTATCTGAAAGTCAGTAGAAAATGGTAAGGTCCCTAACACATTTCCGCAATGGATCGCAATGCTGATTGATTGCATTAAATAATTCCTGGACCTTGTTTCTTAGTATACTCCGAATTTTGACGGCAATTTCTCTAATAAACTGTTTGCAGCGGCTCCCCAAGGACCAAAAGTTTCAAAGGCAAGGGTGTCTGAAATTTTTTGTCATTTTGATTACAGCCGACGATACTGTGGATAAGCCGGAGAAATTTCGAAAATTTCGAAAGAAAATTCAAAGGGCTGTAACTTTTGAACTAGTAGCCCGCCCAATCTTGGAACTGTTTGAAATTATGGATTCTACAGGCCACATTCTATGAGAAAATTTTTTTCCGGGTCGATCTGAGACAATGTTTTGTTCAAGCCTCAAAAAAAGGTAGTGTATAACCTTCCTTTTTTACCAAAAATGGACTGCACCAAAATTTCTCGAGAAAACACTTTTTCTAATTAATTTTGGTGCGTAGAATCCAAAACAATTCGTACTTTTTCGATCAGACTTCTCAATCGAAAGTTATAGACTAGAAACCAATTTCGAAAGAAAATTCAAAGGGCTGTAACTTTTGAACTAGTAGCCCAATCTTGGAACTGTTTGTAATTGTGGATTCTACAGGCCACATTTTATAAGAAAATTTTTTCCGGGTCGATCTGAGACAATTTTTTTTTCGGGCCTCCAAAAAAGGCAGTGTATAACCTTCCTTTTTTACCAAAAATCGACTGCGCCAACTTTTCTCGGGAAAACACTTTTTCTAATTAATTTTGGTGCGTAGAATCCAAAACAATTCGTACTTTTTCGATCAGACTTCTCAATCAAAAGTTATAGACTAGAAACCAATTTCGAAAGAAAATTCAAAGGGCTGTAACTTTTGAACTAGTAGCCCAATCTTGGAACTGTTTGAAATTATGGATTCTACAGGCCACATTCTATAAGAAAATTTTTTTCCGGGTCGATCTGAGACAATTTTTTTTTCGAGCCTCAAAAAAAGGCAGTGTATAACCTTCCTTTTTTACCAAAAATCGACTGCACCAAAATTTCTCGGGAAAACACTTTTTCTTATTAATTTTGGTGCGTAGAATCCAAAACAATTCGTACTTTTTCGATCAGACTTCTCAATCAAAAGTTATAGACTAGAAACCAATTTCGAAAGAAAATTCAAAGGGCTGTAACTTTTGAACTAGTAGCCCAATCTTGGAACTGTTTGAAATTATGGATTCTACAGGCCACATTCTATAAGAAAATTTTTTTCCGGGTCGATCTGAGACAATTTTTTGTTCGAGCCTCAAAAAAGGTAGTGTATAACCTTCCTTTTTTACCAAAAATCGACTGCACCAAAATTTCTTGAGAAAACACTTTTTCTAATTAATTTTGGTGCGTAGAATCCAAAACAATTCGTACTTTTTCGATCAGACTTCTCAATCAAAAGTTATAGACTAGAAACCCTGGTTCAGCCGGAAATGCGCGCGAGTACCGACACACCGACATCATCGAGATTTTGTTTGATTCAGATGACTCCTCTTGTGTGAAATGTAAATGTAATGTAAAAAAAATGGATGGAAGAGAGGATGAAAACAAGCACTTTTCCAAATAAATCGTAGGTAGGTCCCACGTGTTTCGTTTGGGAGCCACCCTTTGCATTTCTTCTTTAATTTTATTCTCAACAACCACAGTTAAGAGAGTTAAAGAGCTAATAATCATTATTGTGCCTTGTGTTCACTGGAATCGTTTCGGAGACGTTTATAAAGAATTCGATATCCTACTCTTTCCAAAGTTCGTTCCAGAGGTAATCAGACTGTCAAGATATGGATTATGGATAGCATCTGGAATGCTCTGCTAAGTGCATAAAATGTATATCGTTACGAACAGGATTTAAACAGTTCTGGGACTGCACCAGAATGTAAGTGGGAGTGTTATAGCGTTTTCGATTGGCAAAACTCGTGCTGCACGAGTGCAATTTTTACGTTCTATTGGTAATTTTAGGGCAATTTTCTGTGTTCCATTGGCAAATGTGATGCAACAATTACGCACTCAGTGCAAATTTCGACGCACGAGGTCCGTGAGCTCGTGGAGCTGCTAGTTAACAAATTTTCAAAACAAACGTGCGACAATTTGAATTTGTTTCTTGCGTTGGGAGAGTTTTTTGTCGTCATCTAGCGATAGCGAAGCTGATGAACTAGCCATAACTTCTATTTTACAAAAAGTTGCACTTAATCATTAAAATGAACGCCAAAAATTGGTCCTTTACAGGAATTTCAAATTTATATTCCTCATCGTTTATCATAAAATAATAATACTGAAATCGTTTGTCATTTTTTAGAATAGAGATTTGTCGATTACTTAAATCTAAAATGAGGTTATGGACAAATGACAACAAATATTTACGAATATTTATGTTCCATTGAGAGCAATTTTCACATGGATTTCTTCAGTTTCTCGTGCAACACTCGTGCAGTACGAGTTTTGCCAATCGAAAACGCTATTAGACAAGTAGTACTAAGTTTAAAACAATAGATCTGTACGCTAAGTACACATTTCCCAAAAATACTTCCAACGTTCGCGTTCGAAGTAAAAATACGAATCGTTTTCAAATAATTTCAACTTTTTAAAATTTTCATTAGCTATCAGTTGCTTGCATACGGTTCCTTAAATCCTTACACTATCTCACCATTTTACAGAAAAAATGTGGTAATATTTGATGTGTAAATCAGTCTTTATTGATCGTTATGCGAGCTAGAAATTGGAAATAGTGGGAATTCGATGAAGAACATGTCTCAATTTCGAAATTTTATAACCTTTTATCGAATTTTTTGCAAAAGCTGTAGATCCAGCCGGTATTTGAACAAAACTTGCCTTTTGTAAATTTGTTATGGATGAACAACAAATTAAGTTTTACAGCCAACAGGCAGCAAAAGCTGTAAGAAGAGAAGTCGAGTCTTAAATGATGCAACTATTAACTAAAATTGTAGGAAGAAGACATTTTGAGGTTAAGAAACTCCGTGCGCAATTTACAAGATTGCATAGCGAATAAAGCAAATTTACTAAATGGCTCTCAGGAATTAAACCAGCTAATTACCGAAAACACGAAGTTAAAACATCGTCTGGCAATCCTCAATAGAGTAAGTGTAGTGCGAATTGATTTAAAGCTTGAATAAACCGTACAAAAATTAAAGGCTGTTGCTGCAGAAAAGGCAAAGTTAAGTAGTTCAAATAACATGGATAACCTCCAGCAGCTGCTAAGCGAAATATTTGAAGCTGCTATTAAGAGCGCTTTTCCCGATCTTCCAGATCCTCCTGTCGTAATTGCATTATCGGGTAATAATGTTAAATTTGGCGATTACCAGTGTAACTCTGCTTTGCCGATTGCTAACATATTGAAACAGTCGGGTAAGTTTCTCATGGGAGTATGCAATCGATCGAAAGTTATTTTCAGGTCAGAAGTGTCCTCCAAAAGACATTGCCAATAAAATTGTCGCACACGTTTCTCCATCACCCATGATCGAAAAGTTGGAAGTGGCAGGGGCCGGTTTCATTAATGTTTTTTTGAGCAAAACCTATGTAACGGAAAAACTATCATTAATTTTGAAAAATGGAATACAGCCTCCATTGTGTGATAAACAGCGAGTTCTAGTTGATTTCTCATCACCAAATGTTGCAAAGGAAATGCACGTAGGTCATTTAAGGTTAGTTGTCTAGCAGAAGGTTACAAATTACTTAACATGTGCATTTTAGATCTACAATTATTGGCGACAGTGTCTCCCGCCTCTTAGAATTTCTAGGGCATCATGTGATAAGAATAAATCACGTGGGAGATTGGGGCACTCAGTTCGGTATGCTTATTGCCCATTTGCAGGATATGTTTCCGGATTACCAACAGAAGTCACCTCCTATAAGCGATTTACAAGCATTTTACAGAGAATCCAAGACACGGTTTGATGAGGATCCCGAATTTAAGAAACGTGCATATGCGTGTGTTGTCAAATTGCAAGCGCACGAACCTAGCTACCTACAGGCTTGGAATTTAATTTGCGATGTTTCGCGTAAAGGTAATGCCTTCTGAATGGGCCCTACTAGATCATAAGGCCTCAGTGTTGATGTAGGATATTTCACGTTGAAGGCTAATGGTGTATGCCTCACTGGGCATTATGTGTACAACTGATCACTATTTCTGTTGTCACCCTTATGCCCAAAGCATTCTAATTGTAACTGTAAGGGTATGTGTGTGTGTTCACAATGAACTTGTCATAGCCAACTTCACTGTCGAATTTTCCATCATGATTCTTTTACACTTACCAATTTGCAGTATTTTCCAAATCTTCAGTTGATTGGTTGAAGAAATATCCAATCAAATTCCCTAATTCTTTCGTTCAACTGAACTTAAAAGTGTAGGTACATGGGGGAGTTCAAATTTGTGGTTCTCGGCAATGGTGAGAGATACAGTGTTGGTTAAATGGGAACAAAGTGGCCCCTTTTTGTGACTAATAAAACGCATTTGAAATTTGAAAAATCTTTGATAACTTGAGATTTCACCGAAAAACTGAAAATGTCAAATTTTTTTCATTTTCCTTAGCTTAAACGGTTGGAAATGGACAGTTCTCGTTAGTACCTTTTATGGCCACTCTTTTTCAAAGAATCTGAATCTGTTTACAGAATTTCCATACCACGCTAGAAGTAGAAGCGACAGGCTACTACTTTCTGAGCTACTTTCTTATTTCATGGACGCCATACTGAATTTTTACGGAATAAGAGAAGACGAAAAAAGAGATTAATTTCAATGCATGATCATCATAGACATGTTGAGTCAGTAAGATCTAGTTACCCGTGGATGTTTTGTTGAGAAATGAATGTAAAACATTTTATTTTGAAATTTTTATTGTAATGTGCGTAAAACTATAGCTACAGAGTGAGAAGTCATAACTTTTCTTTTTTTTCTTCTATCTCATTCCCTAAAAATCCAAAATGGCGCCATACCTGGAAACCCTCATTACCCCAGTGAAATACAGGAGAGGAAAATTCTTTCTTAGTAAATTTCGTTATATTCTCGACCTTTGGTAATATACAAAAACATAGAAAATGATATAGAAATTCATACTATTTTTTTCATAATTTAAGAGGGTAGCAAAATTCGCAAGCTCTCTCAATAAATATGAAATCTTCGAACGTGCGTACTGTAACGTAAATTTAATCTTAAAATGAATTGATGTATAACAGTAAAATATTATTTATCACCCACATATACACTATTTATCACAGCACGAACTATTTATTACTTCGGCGTTGAAATTAGAACTCAATTCGATTTGCTTATATAGCCCCCCCCCCGCCCCCCTCCTCGAATTTCAGAAACACATGAATAACTGAAAACTCAGAGTAGAAACTCAGTTATCCCATCAATGTATAGATGTCATCAGGTTTTGATGTCAAAGCCGAGATCAAAGCACTTGTGTCTTATATTCTAGTAGGTATATTGGTATTGTTTTGTTGATTTCTAAATTTTCAGAATTTCAAAAGGTGTACGAGCGTTTGGGAGTAAAAATAACGGAGCGCGGCGAGTCCTTTTACCAAAAGTTAATGGAGGAAATCGTGAAAGAGCTGGAACAAAAGGGATTTCTGGAAGAAGATGAAGGTCGGAAAATCATGTGGGGTGAAGAAGGCGTGGGGATACCCTTAACGATTGTTAAATCTGACGGTGGCTTCACATACGATACCTCAGATATGGCTGCCATCAAACACCGGTTAGAGGAAGATAAGGCTGATTGGATTATTTACATAACGGATGCCGGGCAGGGAACCCACTTTGAGAATATTTGGAAATGCGCAGAACGGGCTGGAATTCTGAATCGTAAAGTACACCGCGTGGATCACATCGGTTTTGGGGTTGTGCTTGGTGAAGATAAAAAGAAACTGAAAACACGCTCCGGGGATACAATCAGATTATGCGACTTGTTAGATGAGGGTTTACGACGGGCCCTAGACAAGCTCAAAGATAAGAACAGGCACCAAGTTTTAACAGCAGAAGAGCTGAAGAAGGCACAAGAGTCTGTAGCTTATGGTTGCATCAAGTATGCGGATTTGTCTCATAACCTCAACAATGATTACATATTTTCATTTGACAAGATGTTGGAAGACAAAGGCAACACGGCTGTGTATCTCCTCTATGCATACACGAGAATATGCTCGATAGCCCGCAATGCTAATTACACTCCAGAAAAGGTGAAAGAATTAATTAACGCAGTTTCGATTTCGTTAGACCACGAGAAGGAATGGAAATTAGGCAAGGTACTTTTACGGTTTCCGGACGTACTTGTTAAAATTACACAAGATCTCCTCTTACACCACCTTTGCGAATATCTTTATGAGGTTGCTGTTAGTTTTACAGAATTTTACGATTCCTGTTACTGCATTGAAAAAGATTCTTCGGGTGATATCATTAAAGTCGACGACAGTCGTATATTACTAACTGAAGTTACTGCAATGATAATGGCGAAATGTTTCCATCTTTTGGGACTGAATCCTGTCAGCAAAATGTAATATATATTAATATTTGTAAGGAATAAAAATATATATAAATTTTAAATCCTTTTTCTAATGCTCAGGAAAATGGAGTAGGGAGTACAATACGGTGTATTGCATTATTAACTTAGAACCAAGTAAGATATTTGTTAAAGAGACATTTAGGTCCTTTAAGAGCTACTAATTATGTTTCTAAAAGTTGCAATATACCTAAGCGTTAGTTCGTACCTACTGAAGTAACATCGATAGTAGCGCACTTTGACCTTGAGTTCTGCGCATACGCCAATTCCAAGGGTCATTTGAACTACTGCGCATATATCAAGTGAATGTCACTGAAGGTCATAGTGGTTGTTGTCCAAACTAATTTGTTTGCTTACATTGCTTTAACTAGGCTATCGCTCACTTGGGCGAAGCGTCAATGTGAACGAAAAAGGAGCGACGGCCTTTAATATACTAGAGAAATGAATTCGCCTCGCTGAAATGGTCACGCATGCGCAATTAGAATTTTCATCTATCCTATAGTTAGCAGCAATTTTCAATAATCCCAAATTTTTAAATAGGGCATTTTGGTTCGTTTTCCTTTTGGTCAACTCTAAAACTAAAGTACCTTGTATTGCGAACTTGAGAGAAATGAAACACAAATGTGTTTGAAACATTTTTTTTAATTGTAAAGCTTGCTAACTTAAATTACTACGAAGTATTATTAGCCTTAACTTCTACTTCAGGAGGTTTGAAATAATCTGGCAGTCGCTGTATCTCAATCTGCAACAAATTTGTTAATTTTATAGCAACAATCGAAAATTATCCACAACCTTTGTTGCCTTAAGTGCGACACCTTCCGGTAAATTCCTCTCGATATATTCTAGCAATGTATCTGCAGTGGATCCTGTTAAACGTTTACATTGTATAAAATTGTAATAAGTTCTAGTTTCATATTGCACCCTATGCTTTTTGTAAATATGAGCAGCTTTTAAAACAGTGTAGCGTTCATGAATTGGTTTCCTCATATTCCAACTGAAAAAGTCATATAAATTTCATACCTACATACCTGAAGATAATTAATTACCTTTTGCATTCCACATTTAAATGATTAGCTGCGGTCGTTGCGAATTTCACGAAGCTTTTCAGAACAGCAGGTTCGTTGCCTCGTAACTCCAACTCCACAAGTTTGTATAACTTATCCGGTTCTTTAGTATTATTTGTAGGTTCACTGTCCACACCGGGCACTGCTGAGAAGTTCCGAACGTAATTGGTGGAAGATATTTTAGTTTTAAGTAGAGTACCAATTAGGCTTCGAGGTAAAGAATTCTAATTGGAAGTAAAATGTTACTAGCAAATTGTAATTAGAAAAGTGTTACCATTTTTATAGTCTTATTCCATTTAAATTTACTATTATAAATATAAAGAAATTGGACTTGTAGGTTATGTTTATGTAATGTGAGACCACTGAATCCGAAAAGCAGGAGTTACACATTAATTTGAATTGTTGCAGGTAGGTCGTGAACTATAAATTTGAAACAGTTAGTAACCTTAAATTCGTTTGTGTTTTTGTGATTTTATCTTTTTAGATTATTTTATAATTGCAGGTAAGTTTCACTTCCAAGTGCCATTATCTCCTAATGTGAGTTTGTAGTTGTTCCTCTATTTCTTAACTCAGTGGTATCGTACATTCACAACGTTCAGTTAAGGATGCATTCAGTCATTTCAGTAATCAGGCTGCATTCAAGAGATCAAGGTGCTTTAAAGGGTGGTCTGAAATGATAGAAAACTATAGAAAGAACTACTTATAGATAAATATGCAGGCCAGATGAATGAGCAAGATTGTTTTATTTAATTTGATAGGACATTGAAATTGCATGAAGTTGCTGGTGTGTTTTTTTTTGTTAAATTTTATTATAGGTATCGCTCTCTGTATAAAATTGGAAAAGTGTGTAGAAGTCATAGACATATGAGAATAAGCATATGTATGTGGTTGAAATTAGTGTGTTTGATAAGAGAACAATCGATAACATGCAGTGTACAGATTAAGACCTTTGGATGAGTCTGTGTTGAACCGCCGAGACCGAATTGACACGTTTTTTAGAGTCTGAGTGTGAAGTTAGCGTAGAACCTGGGGGTTTAAGTACATTACACGGTGAAAAACGCTATTGGATGCACTTTTTCTTCCGCCCGTCAGTGAGTCCGTCCGTCTGACACATGTACTACTTCTACACGGCTGAACCTATTATGGGCGATATGAGGCTCATTTGAAAGGACTTAGTGCAATAAAGATCCCATGCGTACCGATATTTGTTAGCACTATTATTTAACTAAAGCACCTGGGTATTTTTTCAAAACTTATAAGGTACTTTGCACCAGATGAGCAGAGCTGGGTACTGCTTGTAGTGTTTCGTAGCAGTTTTAAATTGTTCCTGCGTAATTTGTTTTAAAATTTATGCAATTGAGGAAAGTGGTTGCCATTGCATGTAGGGTCACGCCTCTCCACCTTTGGCAAACGGTTGAACCTAAACTGCAAACTGCACAGTTAACATATATACCACATGTAACATGCCAATTGAAAATGGGTCAAACCCAGTGACTCCGTGGGGTCACACCGAGGTGCTCTGCCGCTTTTTTAGACGCTCTTTATGGGTTTATTGCGTCTTTTTTAATACAAAATTTCTAATCATATAAAGAATGTGGCAGTTTTGACGGTGGGAGTCTCGGAAAGTGGTAGGAGACAAGTAAAGTAGTCAAATAGAGTGTTCCTGTCACTATCATAGACTCTACGATTTGCTGACATGTAGTAGGCCTGAAAATAGATGCTTCTCAACTCTTTCGGGAATAGGTTTACCTGACTAAATTGGGTTACCGGGTCTAATCGCGTCACTAGGGCCAATGTACTAACTGACTTACAGTGTCATGGTACTCATGACCCAAACTCTTTCTGTAAAAAATACAATACAGTAGGTAGGTATAGGTACGTACATTATCCAGTATTATTCCCCTAAAAATGATTTCAACTATAAAGAAATCTATGATTAAAATGTAATTTTTGTAATGATTGTGAATGTGCGATTAATTAACAAATGTAACTATACCTACCAGAATTGGGCAGAATCCTTTCAAAAAGTATTTGATTACTAAATAGTAAATACTTTAGACAAATCAAAAGTATTTCATTACTAAATACTTTTACGTTGAGCACAAGCAAATACTATAAATATAAACTTTGAAAAGTATTCAAATACTTTCAAAAATAAGTATCCATATACTTTAGAATGTATTCGAATACCTTTATTCCATAAAAGTATTTAATTTAGTTTGAATACTTTAAAGTATTTGAATACTAAAATGTATTTACAAAATCGAATACTGCCCAGCTCTGATACCTACTTACAACGTTCATAGAAGAAAGGCTTATTCAGGTCTTGCGTATAATCGTGGTTACATTACTTTTGATACTTCATATTGTATATGCACAACACAAGAAGAAAGAATAAAATTTTCCTACAAGGGCCACAGCATAGGACGGAATTTTTTCACAAAAATTTTGTATATGTCGGCATAAAACTTTTTAATAAATTACCAGACGACATTAAGGAACTAGTAAATTTAAACAAATTCAAAAGTAAAATCAAACATCTGCTGTTAAATAGTAGCTTTTACAACATAGACGAGTTTTATGAGTTCGCTCTAGATATTTAGATTTTTACAAAGTTTTATAATAAGTTTTAATAGTTTTTGTTGTACGTTGTATTGTTTGTGAATACTTGTACATTTGTGACATGTCCATATACATTTTTGTAAATGTCTTATTAACTGGATAAATACATTATTATTATTATTAGATATTATTATTATTATTATATGCAGGGGACCAGGCAATTTCGAACAAGAATAACCGAATAAAGTGAAACTATTTATTGAGCAAAAACTGCGTGCAGAATATGAATGCTATCTACTTGGCAGTAATTAATGGTTACATTTTCGCAACTACATATTTAATTATGAGTCTAACGGACTTAAGAACTACCGCTTAATGATTGAACGATCTTATTGGCGGATCCCTCCACTTGAAGTCTTCCTGGTATTGGACATATACAAACCAATAGCATAAATTTAGTAATGCGAAGGACATTGGAAATAAGACTCGCGCTGCTCTGTCGATGTAGGATACACTGTTTACGTATCGGGTGCCATGGTGTCCTTGATCTTGTTGTTCTGCAAAATTTTTTTGTAATTAATATTCTGGTGGGGGAAATTGTGGGAAAGGCGTGAGAATACCTGTCGCCGTGGCTTCGCGCTGGCGTTGTTTACGAAATTTATCGTTCCCCATTAGGCAATACATAAATTGTCTCCATTTGGGCAACCTATTTTCTGTTTGTGTCATTCTCTCCATCGTTAGGAGAACAGGTGATGGCGCCGTGACCGGCGTTGAGGTTAACGTGGTTCTTGTGTTTCCGTATCCCATAGGCGAATCCTATTAAAACGTTTAATTGAAATGTAAAAATGCTTTAGGTGCAATCAATGAAAGTAGACATGATATCAAAGGACCAAACTAAACTGGTACATGCAAGATATTCTGCAAGGCTCTTCCCGAATTTTCTCCAAAAATTCTTATAATGCAGCTTTATTAATTTTTTTGGAAAAGTTTCACACGCGCTGTATGTGAATTCACCACAATTTTATCATTCTTGACTTTTTTAACATGTAATAATTTGTATAATTAGAAATTGAATAGTTTAAAATACGTCTACAACCTTATTTAATTTTGTGACATAAAATAAAGGTATAATTAATGACCGAATTAGTATATGCAAAAGTGATAGAATAAAAGCACCCCCTTGCCTTACATTGTAAATTGGACAAATAATCGAACTTCTACGTCTTCCTATATGTGAGCCGGGTGTAACATTATTTTCCTTAATTAAATCGGTGACGTTTGCAAGTTCCTCTTCACCCTCGCAATCGATCCACTCATCTTCATCAATCGGAATTTCCCCACTTCCGACTTTGGTAAAATAATGCACGCCGGCAAATTCCAAAAGGGTGGCGATGCAATAAAAAAAGCTCATTAATAAAAACCAATCTAACGCCGTTGCGTATCGAACTTTCGGCAGGTCAGTTCGTGAATCCAAACTGATTGTCGACAAAGTTAAAACCGTCGTAATTCCCAAACCGACTCGATCACTTGTAGCTTCACGATGAATCCAGAAGGAAACCCAGGATAGCACGACGATTAAAATACAGGGGACGTAAACTTGGATGAGAAAATAGCCGGTGTGTCTCTGAAGGTTGAACGAAACTTGAAGAACTGAAAAGTCGCCTAAGGAATCGCATTTTCAACAACAACGACGATTAGTGTGCGGTACATACCTTCTCGACGGGTAAATGTGAAATTACGGTAACGGTAGCTCATTAAGTCGAATTGAGATAATGTCATTCCTGGCACAAAATTAACACTCTCATCGTTCTGCCACTGGTAAACTAATTCTCTCGTAGTGTAAGCATCTAAAAGATTAATTCCATTAATTCCTCGCAATTATGCGTTCGTCTTATTTTCTTGACCCATATACAAAACGCAATGTTTGATTAATTTTTTTGCTACAGTCGAAATGGAAGCGGAAAAGGTTTAATAAAAAGGACTCTCTGAGGTTTCCATTTTAAATAATTTACGTCCATTAATAGATGGAGGTAAATAACAGTAGGGGTAATTTATTGGATAAAAGCAATTTCCAATACAGGTCTCACCGCTTCTTTCTATGTTTAATAAACGAATTTGCCATGCATAATTTAGTTTAAAGTCGGGACTTGTTTTTCTAGAAATTACCATTGCGCAAATTATATTAAGGGAGATTATTTTGATAACGCCTGCAACGTGAAGCGCTGAGTAAGTAATCAGTTAATGATAGTCTTTCATTGAATTAATTTGCTAAAGGACCTTTTTGTACTAATGAATGCGAAATATGTTTTGGCTAATGATAATTATAAAGAAATACTTACAGCTTCCTAGAATTAGAGGACACGACTGTCTATCCATTGGAAAGTTTCGTAACTCCATTGGACATTTCGCTTTTATAGTTAATCTGAAAAGATACAATTTGTGGTTTTCTGTGTTAAGTGCGTAAAAAGTTCCTATCTAAAGCGAATAGTCCTTAATGAAGACCCAACACGTACTAATAATATAATAATTGTAATTATTGATTATAAGATAAGTAGATATTTTTGCTTCAGCTGAAGGTGGACTCAATACTAAACTTGTCCGTTGGTGTTTAGTCCAAATTTGAAGTAGTTAAAAAAGTTGCTATACCTTAATTAAGCCAATTAAGGCAAAGTTTGGAAATCAATCTTGTGCCTTTGAAATTAAAAAAACCTAATTCGGAGTAACCGACTGCTATCGTTGAGTAGTCGTGTTTCTGTCGCATAAATTATAGCTGTGTTCGATTAAAGTCTATGATTTTTAAAATTTTTATATGCTATTTAATAACAGTTCCGCCATCTGTATATTTTCTCTCTAATTTCGCTGTAGTTTACATTATTGGTATAGATCTTTCTTCGTAGTTCTTTATTTTCCCGCTAGAGGTCATGCAGATGTAGTTTCTCTTGTTATAAAATTTCCTTATTTTGGGCGTCTTCGTGCGTAGTACCTGCTCGCAATTGCGTAATAACCTTGACTTTGAATTATGATTTTTGGCTTTAATTTTGGTTTATTTTCTTTTATTACCTTACTCCTGATCTACATTTATATATTTATTCATCTGGAAGACCTGAATTACTGTTTCTGTTTTAAAAGTATTACGATATCCTCTAGGAAGAATATTGCTATTGTGAATTGCTTCGATACCCTTTGTCGTTCCAAAGAATACAATGTATCTGAGTTTACTTAAGTTATTAAGATTATTGGCGGAGAGCACCCTTCTGAATTCAGACGGCCGTGGCCAGGACTCGAAGATAATAATTTATTGCGTCCAAACTCTCCGTGAGATAACGTTTGTGGATAAAGGAATTCGATACAGTCAAATTGCCTACCGTCGCTAAAAATCCAATCTGCAGTTTCACTGTTCAATTTTCCGAACCATTGTCGGTATAAGTCTATTTCCGATTATTTCGGACATGCGAAGGGGGATTTTTTCCCCAAAAGTTTGATTGAGTTATTGAGAATATTTAGCAGAATTGATTCTCTTTCCTACTTCAAGCTATATACTACAACCCCTGACCCCTATTAAGTGGGCAGGGGTGGCTAGTCCCACTACCCTGAGTACTCGTGTCGATAAAGTTTGCTTTATCACCTTTAAGGATTCATGGTCGAGTCCGATTTCTTGAAACTCTGCTCCTGGTCCTGTATCGACAAATGGCAATCGAGCATTCCCCAGAAACAGCTAATGAGGTTTTAAGCTTGTGTTTTTTTTAGTGATCGCTCCACTGACACGAGACTACTGGACGAAGCGGAAGCTGCCGTATTACCCCGTTGCAAAAAAGGTCGGTCGGTTTTGGTAGTTATAATGGGCGGTAGCTTCAGCAGTTTTTTTAAAGTAATGTTTCGAATTGATATTTTGGAAAGCATAGAAAGATTTATACATGTACCGCTTTATAGCGAACAGAAACAACATTATGTCTGGAAATAAAAGGGGGTAAATAACGCGTATTTTCAATAAAATGTGTCCAATTTGAGATAAGCATTGGTTAATGGTTAGATCGTGTTTGCAGGGATATTAAATGACAGAAGAAGTTGAATTTTAAAAGAGTAAGACGTACTTCTTGAGTACGAAACAGGTGGTTATTCCCCGTATTAGCAAAAATGTAGTGGTTAAAATTTCGCGAGCTAATTTCGCGAGCAGTTACTTACTCAGTGCAAGTCGTAAAAAAGTGTTACCGGTTTTGAGTGGGAATTTCGAACCGAGAACGTCGCTACTATCTATTTTTATCAATCGCGTAATGAATAATGCTTTGAGTAAAGTTAGCGTAATTTGTAGCAAGCTCATTCATTTACGACTGATAAAATTTACGCTAGGGAACATTTTCAGATTGGGGACGGGCTTTTCACCCAGAATTAAATGTACTGAATTTAAAAAAAAAACTCGTGCTAAACAGAGTGTGTTCTTCGTTCGTATCGCTAACGGTACCGGCCAGTTAAAAGCAGTTAAGCAGTAATAAAGGTTGTGTAAAACATTTGTGCGCGCTTTATGTGATTATTTCTTTCGTCTATTAAATGTCAATTATCAACCAATCACACTTTTGATTCCTGTTTGACGAAACCAATCAACACGATCCATTAGCGACTATTTTGCATGGTGCACGATAGCCGACTATCAGCATGACAGCTTGTGCAACTGACAGCACTTAACTTAAACGTCAAGATCGTGTTGTTGAAGTTTTTGAAATGAATCGTTTTGGCGAAACCACAAACGAGGAAATGATGGTGGTGTGGTCCAGTCTACAATCCCGCATAATACAGTGAGGAGTAAAAATAGCGTATGGAGGCAGTTTACCAAATTTTACGAGTATCGTCAATGTGAACTAAATGAATCAACACCATTCATAAAACTGAATGATATATTGGCCTGGAACATGAAAAAAGAAGATGCGGAAAGTTATAAAGAATATAGTGTCAAGTGTATGTTGAATTCAATTCATTCAATTGATAGGTACTTATGTTTGTATTTTGTAGATTGTTATTGTTGATATTTTGAACAAATCATATCAAATTGTTTCATTTTGTGAATATGCCTCTCTGATATAAATAATTGGATTCAAGAAATAATCTTTACACGACCTTGATTAATAAGCGACTATTTTGATTGATGCTAAATTTCTCTTGTATTTATTAATTTGACTCGACATAATTTTGGCGTTAATAATCAAAGATGAAAGCCCTCGAGCTTCGCTCTCGGGCTTTCATCAGATTATTAACGCTAAAATTAATATGTCTCATTAAATTATTATAAAATACAATCGAAATTTAGATGCAATCAAAATAGTCGACTATTTATCAAGGTCTTGTTATATTACCCTTGATAATATTTTGTAAACGTCACTTGGCAGGAAACTTAAAGTAAGTGGTGTATTTATTCACACCATTCAAAAAGTTCACTGTACTATAGAAGCGGGAGGGGCATTTTTCTGGGAAAAGCAGAATTCCATCCACGTCAGATACTGTAAGATGTTTTGAATTTTTTGCATTGAATAAATTAGTGGTCGCTTATTTTTAGAAATTTGCATATAGATTTTGCTTAAAGCTTACTTTGATATTCCTGAAGAGATCGACCTATGAGAACCATTTGTATAAAAAGATTCTCTATTGTATTTCATTTATTGATAAGAGCCAAGCAAAGGATTTTGGCCATTTTGTTTCAGTGTCGAAATTTTATATATATTTCTTTATTATTATTAAAAATGTAACTTGATCGTCTTTGTGTTTATTAATATATCAGTCATGTGCCTATTTAGTAGAGTGCCATTGAACCAAAACATTATACTTTGAGTTCCAGATCTTCAGAAAGAAACAAGAGACCAAACTTCCGCAAGGTAAGGGGCAAATAAAACATTTTTATTACTGGGTTAGTCGCGGGTAGGTAAATTACAAATTAATTGTTATATTGGGACTTCTGCCAGTGCCGTGGAGATTCAATTTTATTTTCTGCAAGAGGGGCCTTCGAGCCTTGTAAATCTATCCCGTTACATGTTCCCTTTTTGTGTATCTAAATTTCAAAAATAGGTGCGTGATAATAGCGTTCCAGTTTGGATGAAGGAAAGGTGCCAATTCGGGCGCGCGGATGGAATTAATTAAATTACAGTTAGATTGTTGGTGGTAACGCAACGTTGTAAATTCAAGGGCAAATAATTCGCTAATTACAATTAAATTAATGACAAAGTTTTGAAAAGACTGAATATGAAAGTATTTAAGTCTCTTAATTTTAAAGCATAAGAATAACTTACCTCATTGAGTATAAAATATCCCCATCTTGACTAATTCTTAATAATTTATTCGGTACTGTAATAGTATGGACGTACGAATTCTTTCCGTTATAAAAGTAAGTGTCCGGGCGCCATATTCTTTCTAACATCTTAATCGATAAGGATAAAGATTTAATTGGTCCCAAAAATGATAACCTTTGGTCTCTCCAGTACTGTCTGAAGTAACAATCCATGGAATACTCCTAAAAATAAGGCACTGTTACGCGGTTGCACGAAAAGACGATGTTACCATATCTAATTCCGAAACTGGTCCCATGCTTCTTATAAGGATATTGGTCTTTACAACTGTCGGTTTATCTGCAACAGGTAGATACGGGTTTAATCTTTCTAAATCGAATAATTTGAAACGAAGTAAAATAACCTAGACTGTATTTGAACCGAGTAGTATTTATAGGGACTAAAGAGCAGTGGGTTCCCGCTGTTAAACGCTTTGATGTTGTTCCTGACATAGTTTTCCTTAAACACAGGAAAGCTTGAAAATCCTTTGCATTGTTGAAATTCTAAAATCTAATGAGCGTAAAATTTGCTGCAATTCTACTTATCGAGCTTTTTATCTCATATGTAACAAAATGACTCGTACAGGGGAAAAAGGGGAGATGGGTAGGTATTTTTCCATTATATTTGTGACAGATACAAATTGAATAAAAAAAATTCACGACGACGTCCGTAACATAGACAAACTAACAATTTATTTTTAATACTGATGGCAACACCGATATAATCCTACCTTTACCGTGAGTTGGCAGATGCGAGCTTTCGTAATTTTTCAAGAGGTTATCTAGCACCAAAGTGATATTTTTGCTGACACCGTCAATGAGCGGAGATCTCTTCATGATGAATCTCGGTTCTTCTGTGGAGTTCGGCGATTGTTTGGCGTAAAAGTCCATTACAATAGATCTCATGCTAACATTCGGCATATAGACGTCTTGATCAATCGTTGGTAGATCGAGACTGAATGTGTGTACCATATTCACGCATCTGAAAAAAAAATTGAACCCTGTTACAAATACCTCTAAAGTTAGTTTTAAACCTCTTAGATTCTAAAGACATAAAAGTTCTGTACACAAATAAGCTGTAAGGGGTTGTGTTTGTTTACCTTAGCTTGATTCCAGCAATTCAAATTTACGTCCAAATACTGCAAGTTACTCCTTTATAATAAATAGTAATTAAAGTGTGCGAACAAATTACGAGAGTGGAAAATTGTGAAGAAGTGCGAAGGAACAGGGTCGCGAGCGTCGTGGTTAAATTATTGACGTGAAGTAATAAATTAATTGTGCGATAAACCAAAACTTTCCATTTTGTTAACGGTAGCCAAAGAAAAACAGCGCCTTATTTACTCATTGCAGCGGATGGTTTATTGCTGTTGCTTGCTATTTGTTTATTTGGAAAACTAGTATCGTGTTTGTGATGGAAGCCTTGGATAATCTGAACGAGAATCCAAGCATTTGGTAGGGTTTTCAGAATCCCATATTGGCAGATTAATAATTTTGTAGATGGTCTTCCTGTTTCTGATGCCTCACCTTGGAAAACAAATGTCACTCTTACTACTTCATCCTGGCTATGGGCCTGGGGTAACTGCGTGAGCATTTCAAAATAAAGTTTTTACTTCTAATATTTCTAATTTTTACTTAAGAAAGTTGTTGTTTAGCTTGTTACCTTTATGGCTTGCAAGTGCACTGCGGAATAGAACTATCCGATCTGAACGCAACCACTCATGCCTATACCGCCAAAATACGAGTATTTTCGCGAATGGGATTGTATAAATTTCCTGAAATAATTTATTACGCACACAATGATTGATTATTGTGACCCGTTAACCTTGCTAGAGAGCGATACATAATATACTAATCGTGCGAAATTATTTAAATGATGACGTCATGAACTGAAGGCTTCATTATGTAATACTCCGGCATTAACCCATGCATGTACCTATATTGATATGAGTATGTCAGCTCTGTTCGTTTATTAAAAAATACCTATACAAGTCAATTAATAAGAAACAGAATAAAACACCCATTGTACATTGTTGGAAGACAAATATGAGTAGGGCAATATCAAACTAGGTAAGAAGGGAGAAACTTTTTAAATAAAATTTCCAGCACCAATTGACCTAAAATTTCCAATCTGTACCTCCCACATCAAGTTGGAGAGAATCTCTGTTGGGTGTGCTTTTCATGATTTACTTATGCGCCTCTTATTGCCTCAAAACTCCACAAATTTAAATAACTAAAGAAATAATTAAGACACAAGTACTTGCCAGGAATCTCGTTCTAAAATTAAGGAGAGCTGCATTAAATTAGTGCGATTCTTTTTGTTCAATATTTCGTGTACTTTATTGACAATGCAGCATAAGACAGATGAAGTGTCAATAGCGTAGGTACTCGTACAGTTGTAATGTATTAGGGAATTTTACTATTATAATTGGTAACGGAACCTACCGTACCGGGAGAACTTCATGTATATATGTATGTAAAAATGACAGTGCACAATAAATGTAATTATGTTGAATTATATTTTCGTATTTTACAAGTATCGTACATAACAAGTGGTGTCAGAAGTGGAATTACAACTCGTGTTTTGTGATTGCTACCACAGTGTCTGTAATTGCAATTTTGGTTATCAAAAATACACCAGGTGCCAACTATCGTGATCGTCTCGTCTAATGATATCGGCGTAATCATTCCGTTGCACGTGTGTAGTGACCTTTTGCCTCTAAGCCTTTTGCTCTTTCGCGCAATTCATTATAGCATTGATTATACACGTGTATAATCAATGATTATAGTAATCAAGGACTCGATTTATCAACCTAACGTACAGGATACTTCAAACAATCGATATGGCAAACGTACCTCCGGAATTATTGCAATCATTCGCGCAATTAATTGCAACCGCTCTGCGGGAAAATGCTGGTGGAAACCCAAACGTCCAGGCGGAGGCCACAGTTTCCCACTCAAAACCACCGGGATTTTCTATGTCGGAATATCGTACGACAGATGGTACAACGGTACAGGACTATTTCAAGAGATTTGATTGGGCACTCGAACTAAGTAAGGTACGTGAAGATCAATTCGCAATGTATGCTCGTGTTCACATGGGTTCTGAGCTAAATAATGCACTCAAATTTCTTGTTAGCCCAGCAGAACCTGAAACTGTGTCATATAATGATTTAAAACAAACACTGATAAATCATTTTGATCGTGCAACAAATAAATATGTAGAGAGCATACGTTTCCGGAATATTGTTCAGCAAAAAGGTGAATCATTAACCAATTTTGTCCTTCGCTTAAAACAAGGAGCTGCCAAATGTGAATATGCAGCATTTCTTGACCGCATGCTAATCGAACAACTACTTAATGGGCTGGAATGTCGGGAAATGTGTGATGAAATCATATCAAAGAACCCGGAATCATTTAAGAAAGCATATGAAATCGCACACACATTGGAGGCTACACGTAATTCGTCAAATAATGTGAGGACAGCACACCCATCGGCAACTGTGGAAAGTACAAACAAGCTAGGGTACGCGCCACCAAAGAACAAGCAC
Source organism: Photinus pyralis (assembly GCF_008802855.1). NCBI lineage: Eukaryota > Metazoa > Arthropoda > Insecta > Coleoptera > Lampyridae > Photinus > Photinus pyralis. Next base: position 7,325,915 of record NW_022170511.1, read on the forward strand.
AAGAAGTCTCAATTTCATAAGCGATCGTCATCACGTGGTCAAATGCAAGACCTCAAGGGTTCTCAAGGAATCGGCCAAAACAGTAATGATGTTCAATCATCATGCAATGGGTGCGGTGGTCAACATGCACGTGTCAAATGTCCTTTTCGAGATGCCTCGTGCCACACTTGTAACAAGAGAGGTCACATCTCAAAGGTATGTAGAAAAAAGTCATCTGCTCAGAGTACCACTAACCAAGTAATTGAAGCGCCTCAACCGGCCAATTATATCGATATTCTCCATCAATTTAACACAATTAATGAGATAAATGGAATGTCTAAGCAGATGATCAACGTAAACATTGATGGTCATGATATTAAAATGGAATTGGATACAGGGGCACCTTGTGCCATTATGAGCAAACAATGTTTAGATTCAATTAATCCTAACTTACCATTAAAGAAATCTGACCGCCAGTTCAGCAGCTATACAAAACATAGTATTAATTGTATTGGTATAACATCTGTCCGAGTTACAGTTGGCAAAACGTCAAGAACTTTGGATCTTTATGTTGTGGAGGAGAATTATGACTCTCTTTTTGGACGAGAATGGATAAGGGCTTTTGTTAACGAAATCAACTTTATTCAACTATTCTCTTCACGTGATCAACTCCATACAATTTCTTCAAAGGTGCCACAACTTTCTCGAGAGCAGCAGCAACAAATTAGTAACTTGCTATCACAATATGATGACATATTCAGCAACACGGCAGGGAAACTAAGCGGACCACCAGCTCAAGTACACCTTAAGGCAGATGCAGCACCGGTTTTTGTTCGCGCCCGAGAGATACCTTTGGCCTTACGTTCCATATATGCTAAGGAGATCGATGACAAGATAGCAGCTGGATTCTTCGAAAGGGTCGATTATTCAGAGTGGGCTTCGCCAACTCATGTAGTAGTGAAGAAAAATGGTAACATTCGCATCACTGGGAATTATAAGCCAACCGTAAATCCACGGATGATCATTGACGAGCACCCCATCCCGAAAGCGGAACACATTTTTGCTCGGATGAAGCATTCCAAACTTTTCTGTCATCTGGACATCACTGATGCCTATACACACTTAGCAGTTGATGACAAATTTCGCGAAGTATTGACGTTGAATACACCAACCCATGGTTTGATTCGTCCGACCAGAGCTATCTATGGAGCAGCGAACATCCCAGCCATATGGCAACGTCGGATGGAAACGGTTTTGAAGGACCTTCTCAATGTCGTAAACTTCTTTGATGACATCCTTGTCTTTGCCGAAAGTTTTGAACAACTGCTGAGAACACTTCAAGCCACCCTGGACCGAATGCGCCAACATGGGTTACGCCTCAACCGATCAAAATGTGTCTTCGCCACAAACTCAGTAGAATTCTTAGGACACAAAATCGATGAACGAGGTATTCACAAATCTGACAGCCATATTCGAGCAATACGAGACGCACCAAAACCGTCAACGCCAGAGGAATTAGAATTGTTCATTGGTAAAGCAACCTATTACAATCATTTCATTCCAGACCTAGCAACGATAAGTCGTCCACTCAGAGATATGTTGCTGGCAGAATCATTTACATGGACACCTGAAGCAACACAGGCTTACAACGAATTAAAAAATATTTTAATTTCGCCACAAGTCCTGATGCCTTATGATCCATCTCTCCCACTAGTATTGGCAACAGACGCAAGTAAAATGGGTCTAGGAGCAGTCTTGTCGCATCGCTTGAGCAATGGTGTAGAAAGGCCAATTGCTTACGCAAGCCGCACATTGAGCCTTACAGAACAGCGGTATCCTCAAATGGATAAGGAGGCTCTTGCCATCGTCTGGGCAGTCGATAAATTTTTTTATTATATATATGCTCGCCATTTTGTCTTAATAACAGATCACAAACCTCTCGCACAAATTCTTCAGCCTACGAAATCTCTTCCAGTTTTGTGTATTAGTCGAATGGCGAACTATGCCGACTATTTGTCACATTTTAATTTCGATGTTCAATACAAGCCAACTAAACTTAACACAAACGCTGACTATTGTTCTCGCTTACCAGTAACAACGACCCACAAATCAACACATGCTGTGTCATCAATCGTACTGGAGAGAGAGGAAGAAGAAGACGGGTTTGACAACTTCACCCTAAATCAAATTAAACAATTACCTGTTCGAGCTAAAGACATATCTAGGGAATCGCGGAAGGATGATCATTTGGGGAAAATAGTACAATTGTTGGAGAGGGGACGAAATCTTGGTCGCTATGGATACAAGGCCCCCGAAAAGAACTACACCCTCTCTGGTGGATGTTTGCTGTTTGAACACCGAGTTGTCATTCCGCCAATCTTCCGTCAACCTATCTTAAACGATCTACATGCTGCACATGTCGGCATTGTAAAAATGAAAGGAATTGCTCGATCCTTTGTGTACTGGCCTGGGATCGATGGAGAAATTGAGCAGGTCGCAAAATCTTGCAATGAATGTGCAAAACATGCACACGTACCTCCAAGATTTCGAGAACACCATTGGGAGTACCCGAAAGGGCCTTGGGAGCGCGTGCATATTGATTATGCTGGGCCAGTAGCCGGCATGATGTTACTAATTTTAGTAGACGCATATAGCAAGTGGGTTGAAGTAAAAGTAACAGCGTCGACTACAGCCTCATCAACTATAACCATCCTCGACGAATTATTTGCAACATACGGCGCACCAGTCACCATTGTTTCGGACAATGGTCCTCAGTTTACATCTGAAGAGTTCAAACAATTTCTCCAGTGGAGTGGAGTGAAATATCACAAGTTGTCAGCTCCGTATCACCCATCAACGAACGGTCAAGCAGAGCGCTTCGTACAAAGCGTGAAAGATGCTCTTAAAGCAATGGGCACTAACCGAGATACGTTGAAATCAAACCTTAATGAATTTCTACGCCAGTACAGAAAAGCCCCAAACGCTACCACAGGACAACAACCCTCTCTTCTTTTCCTTGGTCGTGTCATACGTTCGCGACTAGACTTGGTGAGACCCGAAGATACGTATACCAGAATGACGGAAAGAAACCGTAACTCGTTTAATCCATCATTTCGCGAGTTTCAACCAAATCACCTGGTTTACTTCTTATCTGGAAATCCACGACTGGATAAATGGTTACCTGGACGTATTATAACACGCCTAGGTGATCTGCATTACGAGATCGACTTTGAAGGTAAACGCTTTAAACGTCATATTGATCAAATCCGGTCATGCCAACAAACTACTAGTCAAAGTTCTAACCAATCTATGACGACATCTTCAAGTGATAATTCTTCAGCACAGAGACGAGTTCATTTCTATAATAAACCTGAACTGGTTCCTGAAAGAGCTGCAGAATTACCCGAAGCACAAGCTGTTGCGATTCCGCCAGGATCACCAGCTGTACCTCAACGACAGGAGTTCCAGGCCGCGACTCTACCCCAGACTGAACGAAGGTCCACGCGGATTCGGCATGCACCCCGACGATACTCTCCTGATTAAGAAAACAAAGGAGGGAAGAATTGTAATGTATTAGGGAATTTTACTATTATAATTGGTAACGGAACCTACCGTACCGGGAGAACTTCATGTATATATGTATGTAAAAATGACAGTGCACAATAAATGTAATTATGTTGAATTATATTTTCGTATTTTACAAGTATCGTACATAACAACAGTGTTCTGAATAATTGTCGACAGAGATACAATTTCGTTTGTGTTGTCAAAACAACGTGTGTTTGCCAACGTTGTGCTTCCAAAGAAATTTTGGCGATTGGAATGGGGTGGGGCACTACAATTCTACCGTTTGGGAAAATTAAATTATGTGTAGAGACACCTCTTCAGCTCTGAGGCTTATCAGAGTATTTTACAGACCGTCAGCCATTCCAGCAGGAATTAGCAGAGCTAAGGAAAAGATGTGGGTGTCGGTCTACGGATACGGCGCGGCACTCCTCATAACATTAATGACAAACGCCAAAGTTCAATTTGTCACGGCTACGACCAATCACGATAGTTGAACTCCCTCGTAGAGATTGAAGAAGAAGAGGCGAGCGGTTTAGGATATCATCCAGTGGGGGGGGGGGGGGGCAATGGAGCATCAGTGGAGCACGATCAACGATGACGACTTGAAGTTGAGCGAGAAATCGCCAACAGGGGCCCTAATTGGCGAATGGGCGAAAATTATGGAACTAAATATTTAATATACACTTTTATGCACATTTGTGAGTTGGGGTTGCAAGAATTTACAATCTTTTGTATCTCTCTATCAATTACCTTTTTTATCGATCCTTTGTATATTTTAAGGTGGCCTAACCTGTATAAAATTAAACTCAAAAACGCAGGAGAAATTCACGAGCAATGCCTTGCACCATAAAACAAGGTCACTCCTTAGTTAGTTATGTCAACGATCCTTTCTATTTCTGGTTAGTGTTAGATTACCCTTTTTGCGCGTTAACACGTAATTTTATTCATCTTCAATTTCAAAAGAAATAATTAAATTAATTCAATTAAATTCGTGAAACTGCAAACATAATTTGACCTAGGCTCCTTTGTGATAAAATTTTAAATATGGTTAATTGGCATTAAAATAAATAAGGTTCCCTATCTACTATCTCGATTTCGATCAAATTTGAGATATGGCAAATTTGAAATGCATAATTTGTCATTTTTTAAGAGTAGCGCAGGTTTTCTTTTACGGCATCTCTCTCACTCATCTTATTTATTTATTGAACGCTTTGCTTTTACTTTGTTTGCACTCATTTGATAGTTGGCAATAATAGTGTACCATGAAACCAAGGTCACACTTAACAGTTACGGCACAAAGACAAATGTTATAGGTTTATTTTGCAAAGTTCTTTTGAATTCCTTTCGGCGCACGCACTTCTTTGTCCAAAACGAGATTCGATCGTTACTTGTAGAAGAACATACACGGTACTATCTGCATTTTTGGGATTTTTGGTGCTGCATAAGTTTAGTGAAGTTTTTCTCTTGTTATTTTGCTTTCGGCACTTCGCTGACGCATTTGCGGTTGTATTTTACAATTTCTAAAGCCGTTTTCAGTATGCAACATAAATTACACCCTACCTTTTGACTTTGAATTTTTAGGCTTCTTACGTCTAACTTCTGGTCTACTCTTTTCTTCATTATTATCTATCAGATTTTGAGTTCTACATCGACATTCCTGAGTGGAAACCGCCGAATTTTGGATTTTCCCAATATTGCGCAAGGAAGATTCATTTGGGGAGGTCCACTGCCATCTTATCAAGTGAAGCATGCCATAAATGAGTTTTTACATTACCGGCTGGAAAAATTCTGCTTCAAATCTAACAACTATTCTCCGAGAATTCATTTGTATAAGTTTAACTACCTTTCATAGCTTTTATATTAATCGGTTTACCGATATCAGCTACCGTAGCGTTGTAAATAAATTTTTGATGTTACAGAGACTCATTCCGAAGTCGATATCTACAACTTTTAGTTACGTTATTGTTTTACTCCGAAGAATCGCTCATATTATCTTGGTTATGTTCTGAACTGAATGGACCAATAGAAATTATTATAAGTTATTAATTGTGCATCATAATGTACTTTTCTTGAATTTAACGTCCCGTTTGTGCTTTTATACGATTGTAAGGATAATTTGTGGTCGCTCAAAATTTTGTTTTTACTAGTGTAAAGTCAATCGAATTATTTATTCTTATTGAGTATTAATCACAGTTTGTATATCCGTTGCCTCCGTGTCAGCCGTTAGCATTGCTTACGCAATATTTTATGTGCCGCGCTATTCACTACCATTTTTTAATTTTAATTTTTTTTATTTCGTTGACTTCTTGATATTCACTTAGCGATTATAGCTCCGTTGTTTTCTGCGGAAGTCTATTTTGATATTAATATTTGATAATAATATAATATACATTACAGTGACCTAGTTGTAATATTTTTGAAATAATTGATTGTGACGTTATTGTTTATGTTCTATCCCTATCAAGTATTTTATTCCTTTAGCTTTTCAAGGCGTTTTCGATAATTTAACCGGTTGAACCGGGTTCGTAGACGTTGCTATGGTAACCATTAATTTTTACAAACCCTGTTAAACCGGTTCAATTTTCAAAAACGCCTAATGACTGCCCAACGTGGTCAAAGGCGGCGATGTCAGCAGAGGCGGACTGGGTACTTACGGGCCAGGTGGAATTGCATAGGTTACGGGCCATTAAAGTATTAGTGTAATGAAGCTGGAGGGGGAGGGGGGAGGGAGGTCTGCGGTGCACCACAAAAACATTTTTTGCTTCATTTTAAAGTATTCCTTTCTCGAAAATCAATTAGAACATAGTTTTTTTAAATTGCAATTTATAATTAAAACTAACAAAATATACATAATCCAAACGAGGCGCGTCGCCTATAATTGTGTTTCAGCACTTTCAAAATACGACAATGATAAATTCATTGTAAAACACTTAAATAAAAACAGAATTTTTTAATGAACAACCTAACATCAACCTCAATGAGAAACGTGCTAATAATTTATTAATAGTGCAAGAAACTAAACACAGCACATACTTATAAATTTCCAAGGAGCCATTATGACCTACACTACAGGCCAGATGGCGATCGCCCCCCCCCCCCCCCCCCCCCGAGCCAGTCCGCCCCTGGATGTCAGGATGCTCCTCCCGGTTTGTTGGTGCAGGATTCTGAGACGTCGTTTCTACCCTCCTGGAACACTTTGCCACTATTAACGTCCCTTTGCCGCAGGAACCACACGCCTTTTAGGTAAGAAAACCAGCTAGATTCCGTACCTAGTTCCGCACTCTCGCCAAGCACGTAAGTTGTTTGTGTGAGTGCTAGCGGCTCTTATAGCAGAGCCATCTCATCCACTGCCACACTCCACCTTGATTTCGAGAGATAGATGGGACAAATAATTGGAATAGATGATGGGTATTTAAAGGAGCCGCCTCCTGTCCCATTGGCCGCTTTCTACGACTCCATGGCGAGCACCCGAACCCCCACAGTAACTGTTATTATGAAATCTGTTCACTTCTCAAATTGTGAGTAAATGGTAGAATAAGAGCCAATTGTTGCTCAATTAATGTGGTTCTTAAATTCATAGTGTTTGCTGCTAATGGATATTCGGGAAAACCAAACAGTAATTTTGCAAGGCATTGTTGAATTCTTTTAGATTTTAGGGTAACTAAATTATGGATCAGTAGCGGCAGGTATTTTTGTTTTTATGATAAAAACAACATTTCTTAAATTGAATCAGCAAGGGTCTTCTAGTAAGGTTAAAGGAGCACGCTAAGAATGCTTAATAATGAGAAAGTGAAATTATATCACCTTGTGCGACACATCGAACTATTTTCTGTTTTCATATTTTGCACGAAATTCCATCTATCTATGTCTCTGAAATGGGTTCTGAACATTTTACTTCAAATGATTTCATTTTTCGAACAAGTGCCACGTTCTCATAAAGGACAAGTGTTGATCCTTTGTTTTTGTTCGAAAGTTACGCAGTAGTCATATAACATTCATATATAGAAGAACGCACCTACAAACTTTATTCCTTTGCCGAATTCCACAAGCATTTAATTATCACATTAAGTAATACGAGTAAAACAATAGAGACTATCCTCAAAGTCAAGTAAAAGGATCAAATTACCGGCATTCTTTGTAAAAGCAAAGGAGTACATTATTGCATAGGAGGGAAACTTTAAACTGGGTAGTACCTACACGTTATTATTTCTGAAACTTCAAGCACGTAAGCCAACATCGCCGTTTTATCTTAACAAAACATCAATTTCAGAGCTCAAATATTTTACTTCCTCTTCGTAACTGGGGTCATAATTACATTGCAATAAATAATACCCTTTGGAGAACCTGAGTACGAAAACCAATGATTTTAGTAGAATGGTTGCACGTACAATTCGATCAATAATGAATTGCTGCGCCGCTTCTGTGAAATATGACGTTAGTAATCATTTGCCGCAACAGGCCTGATAGTGCACCAGTACTAAAACATAACCTTTAAACCTTAACATTATTATTTATCATTACAATTTATAACAATATAACACAAGTGCATCGAAAGTGTCGAAAGTAGAACTGCCGTGTAAACGCAATCCGAATTGCTTATATAGTGAAGTGGTGGCGAACATTCTACAACAAAATACGTCATCCCATATGACAAAATTGTGCAGCATTAGCGTTTAATAAACGTTTAATGGTGACTTTAGCGTAACGTTAGCGTATAAGTACCATTAACTTACTATTAACGTCACCGCGACTGCTAATGTCCGCCTTCAAGAACGTTTCTCTGTAACGTCTAAATACCTACGTTTAGCAAACGTTACATCATATTACACTTTATAACATCAGCATTTAACGTTAATTGAACGTTTGAAACAAACGCCAATGCGATGTAACTCTCTTATGTTGTATAAACGTGGTACAAAAATGTTATTAAACAATACTAAATTACGTTTATATCATCCTTATACATTGACGGTCGGTATTATTAAAGTCATATTTACTATGTTGTAAGCTAACAGTGTTGTTAAGGAATGTCTTAACAACACTGTTAGCTGACAACAAAGTTAAGTCTGGCTTTATAATACAGGTCGTCAATGTACAAGGATGACATAAACGTAATTTAGTATTGTCACAGATTGTGTACTTTAATAAACATTTTTGCACTTTGATACTAAAGTGCACAATGTAAAAAAATTCAAATTCAAAATAATTCAAATAATTTTTTACCAGAAATTTAATGTATAAAAAATTATTTCATTCACATCAATCACTTCACAAAATTGTTAAAAATGTCCCACCATTATAAAGAATTCACAGTTACACACATATTTTCATATCATCGAAAACTCATTCTAACATTACTGGTGTAATGTTCATTAGTTCCTCTTCAATTGCTTTTTGAAGTTCCTCAGTGATGTGCAGACGATTTCGAAAAATATTGTATTTCAAAATCAGAAAAAAAAATCTAACGGGCTTAGATCTGGAGAACGTGGTGACCACAATCCTCTGCTAATTAATCGATCATCGTAAAACTGTTGTTCGGCATCATGGAGTATTTGTAAATGGAAAATACCTTGTAGGAAAACGTTGGATATCAGGAAATTCTTGATAGAATTGTTGGCGACAGGACTGAATGGAATACGTCCATGTTCCATCCTCTAGACTTGCACTTCGATAATGTTCCTTTAAGACGAACGCGTCATGTTTTGGTGAAAAAGATATTTTGGAAGATTCTAAAAAAGTAAGGTTATACATCCATAAAATAATTTACGTCTTTTACTTACTTTTACATACTGCTAACGCTTAGGAGGAGACCTGGTAGAACTGTTTGATTTAAAATAAGAAGATGAGCGTACAAGGTGGAAAATACAAAGAGAAATTCAACACGTAAAAATCGCCGTAAATGGATAGCTTATTCAGCTTATTTGTTGAAGTCGTTGTCGTTCATCCTTGATGAAAAAAACCACAATCGCCAATGTCTAACCCAAAAAACTTCACAATTTTTAAGCACTTAACTCAAACTATCCTCCACTTATTTTGAATCACATCACTCAATTCACAGAAAACCAACATTCAACAAACATGTTAAACTGCAAATGAAGATAAACCGAATGATGAGTCACCGACCAGCTATTTTTTCGTTGCGCAATGCCCAAAGGCACATTTTTAATATTACAAGAACGTTACTGTAACTGTGCAATTTAACAGTACCAAAATGTCGTTGTTGTAATGTTAAGCTTTTAAAAGTTGAACTAACGTAGTTATGTATGGTTCCGTCAACATACGCTAATAACATCACATTACTTAACATTATAATGACATCGCAACAAGGTTTTGCATAAAAACGTTGTCAAAGTAATATTGGTATAACGTTAGCCTTCTGAATGTTATTTTAACGTAATAATGTCCCGTTCCAGCGACGCAAGTCCAAAAGGTTACAATTTTTAACATTACAAAAACGTCGTATCCACGGTTTAGAAACAAAAGCCATTCAAGTATCGTTGGTATAACGTTGATGTTTTGTTTAATTGAGTTGTTTCAAAATGCAACATTCGTTTAACGTACCAAACGTTTTTTTAACATTGCTTGTCAAGTGGGATATTTCTCGGAATTTGTATTTTATTAAACTTAGGGAAATTTACACATATACTGTTTCACACCGAACGTGACCGAAAGTATGCCTGGCGATAAATAAGCGATAACAAGAAATGTATTGAGGAAAGCGAGCGCAGTTTCCACGATCTCTAGGTATCTAAAAGTTTCGTTCCGTTTTGTTTAAAGCCGAGCACTTGACGTAAATATGGGTATTCTATTGGTTGTTAGGTCATCAGGGTTAGAAATAAGCCCCTTTTCGAGTTTTTTCGTGGGCGAAATTCAAATAGCGAAAGAAGTGGCAGAGCGGGCGTTCTCAGGTTGTTTTTGCGAGCACTCACGTACTACGTTAGGTACGCAAAATTCCTCTGCTCAATCTATTAATGTTGATATTACAAAGGTACCTATTTATGTACATTGATTAAACTTTTGCATTAGTTCGTTTCTACACCCTCTACTAATTTGGATTTAATTTGTATTTTTCATGGTTAAAAGCTGCACGATACAGAACGTGTAAATGTATTTCTTTCCCAAATTCATTCATTCAACTACCAGAGTCCTTCAAACTGTTCGAACATTGTTAGCATTTCGGCTACGTCGCCTACTGGTTTGCATTTATTGTCATGTCAAAGACCTGAAACTAAACTAAACCAATTACCTATTCAAAGAAAATACTAGAAGATACTAAACAGAAATGCACCTAAAATAGAAATCTCAGAAATGTTGTGTTGTTCCACTCGCACATTTTTTCTTATCATCTCCTGTGTGTAATACGTTTCGTTAGTTCAAATTTAACGAATCATAATCCGCAAACACAAATCCCACTAGTTTTTTAAGTTGAAAACAGCTTACCATAAAAGTTTGTTAATAACCGAAACCGTTTTACCTATTTAGCCCAGTAAGCCGTTAATGCACGTTCTACTGCACTAATTTAATCTGAATAGGTGCAACAAAGTGTACAATTATGACTGTATTTTACATTTATACAAAGAACTATGAAATTCCAGTATACTCGGAAATTAAAGTACCTACTCGGCCCAAAGGGGCCTCGCACTTCAATATTTCCTCGCCAGTAATGTATCATTTTTCTGACTTTTATGTAAATAGTTGTTACGTTTACTTCCAAATTTTTTACTCAATTTCTCCTTAAGCCAAATTCATCTTAAGATATTCAAATTCCTCCTATAAAATGTTTCCCAAGTTGTCGAGTCTTCCCAAAGTTCTTCTCAAATTCTCTTTACGACGACCTTCTCATTTATTCCCAATTTCTACTCAAGCTCCTTTAAAGTTTCTATCAAATTCTTTTCATGTTATTCTCAAAGTTCTTATGTTCCCTTCAAGTTCGTCTCAACCATTTACTAAACTTTCCTACACCGTTATTTTAATTCTTTATTTCAGGCAGAATTTTGAATTCGTGGGACCTCTAAAGATGTTCTTTACAAATGTGGTTTTCGACGACCAATTTAAAAACATCGAAATTATTCTGGACGCGGCGGACAATCCTACCTTTCAAATATATTGACAATTTTTACGCAATATTCTAGACATTGCCAATAAAATGAATATAGTATTTCAAAGCGGCGAACCGAATATATAGATACGCAAACGAACGATAAAAAAAGTGGTAGAGAGACAGAAAGATTTTAAATTAATTAGAAATTGGACGATGATTCCTGTACCACTACTTCAGAAGGTGTATAATATGAATAATAGTGCACCTAGAATAGAACCTTGTGCGACTCCACAGCAAATCGGTAGTGCAGCAAATTTAGTAAAAAACCTCACCCGATGACCTCGACATTGTTGAATGGCGCGATGTAGAATATATTATGTATTAGCAATGGACGAACTACAATCTCTTGAAATTCTTGTGAGAACGTTTATAGACGGCGTAATGTTAAATAAGGCTAGGATATCTAGAAATGTTACTGTATTCTTGTCTACGTTGAGCAAATTTATACTTCGACCAGGGCAGATGGATACTCGTTTGCATTTGGAAAAAATACAGTTCAGGAGCTGGTCAAGTAGGTCAAATGGAAAATGTTGTAAGTCACCGGAAGGCGCTCTATACAAGGCGAGGATTATGCATTTATCATTCCTTACTGTTGAACGTCAAACGTCAATTTGAAACACGTTTCAGAACTTGTAAAAATATTCGAGCTTAATTTTATAGCTTGATAAATGAAAATAAAATACGTTTATTGTAAACTGTGAGGTAGATTTGTTGAATCTTAAAACGCACTATTATACAAAACTATTAATTCAGTGAATAAGAAATATATACAATTAGTAGATAATTATGTTACCAATTTATTAATATCAATATGTTGACTTCCGAACTACGTTTCAGTGACCGGTTCAGTACGTTATTGTTTCTAGGGCACACTGGCTACTCCGAAATCGAACAAAGCATTTAACATTTATGGCAGAACTTTAGCGCATTCTTATGGTTTCTATGCAGGGTTGGTCTGGGACACTGAATATATCTTCAAACACATTTTTTTAAGAAACTTTTTATAGTATCTAAAATTATAAAAAGTTTTCTAGCGATTTTTATAATTAAAATTGTGGTCAGTGGCGTACGTCAGCAGAGCAGAGCAGAGGGCATACTCAGTAATAGCAACCCCAACATATTGTTAAACACATTTTTGGGGTATAGAAACGGAAAAATTTATTATATTACAAAATCTAATAGAAAAACTCAAATTAAGGAAAATAGTTGTTTTATAACTACTTGTATAATTTCACAAATTTGCGTTGGAACAAAAACGTTATTCTTTTGTTAGTTATATCACAGTAATTTATGGTATCAAAAATCATTAAAAATGTTTAAGTGAATCTACATGCTTAAACATTAATCACAGCGGCGTGCGTCTACAGAACTAAGAGGGCCACGTTTTTAGTGGATAGCACTATTTTTCTATTATTTTTTTAAAATCACGACATAAAAAACATGATCAATATTTAAAGAACTTAGAGTTAAAAGAAGGTAATCTAGTGCATCCAAAATTTGCATTGAAGTTCCTCGCAAACAATCGCACAATTGGGCCGCAGAATGATACTAATTCCTGTTAACAATCGCCAGAAAGCGTAAGTTTCGCCTGGAAACTGCAATGTGACAATTGCTAGAAATCTGTCGTCTTAACATTTTGAATCTAATGGTCCTTATTTATTTTCTTTTTTGCGGTTACTTAATGCGTAATGTGTTTTGTCCTTCATTACATTGTTAGGCATTGTACACAAAGCAAGTCAAATAGTTTTCTTTTAGAGGGAATTAGTTTCCGAGGCTATACGCAACACATTTATCAAAGTACTATAGTGTCCCATTATTACTGCATGTGTCGATACCAAATAAACGCATGGGCAATGGCGTAGTGTACACAAAGATGCCAAGCATAGTCATTCACCCTATAGCAATGTGGCTCAAACTGAAATGAAAATATACAGTGCTATTTATTAAGAAGTAGATATGGGGATTTATGTGTATTATTTTCCCTATGTCTACTTTTAAATGACAAAATTTCTTCTGAAGGGCACCTAATTTGATGCAACCAAAATAACTTGTTAAAACAAATCTGGCTGTCACATTAATTAATTTAAATATTGTTGCTTTGCTTCCGTATTTTATTTTCGTTCGTGTACGATGTACTCAACTGAAGAAAAAGTTGATATTGTCAATTGGTCAACGCAACAATATTCAAACTAATTAATATGACAGCCAGATGTTTATATGTTTTAAAAAGTGATTATGAATGCATAAAATTAGGCGCCCTTCGGCAGTAATTTTGTCTTTTGAAAGTAGACATAGGGAAAAACAATATACATAACTCCCTATGTCTACTTCTAAATAAATATCATCAATAAAGAGTTGGGTTGGATACAATCCTCCTTCAGTGGCAATGAATTAGGAAAGATACGTGACGGATCGGTGCACATTGGAATCCCGCCGACTGTAACACGAAACTCTAAATTTTCAAATGATTTCTAGGAACGCTGTCTTTTCTGGTGTATCCTCGAATTTGAAAAGTTACGAGTAAACCAGTATTTTAATTAATACATCTTTTTGGGGTTAACGAATTCGACTAAAGAATTGGACCTAGTGCTGAGGGGGATAAAGAATTAGAAACATTTGGTTTGATTATCACAAATAGGAGAAAGATTCACTACGTAAAAATGTGCACTGGCGTTATTGATTCGAAGAGTATTGCAGCGAATATTGCAGAAATCCCGATAAACATCGAGGCGCCATAAAAGATTAGTCATCGGCGATAAGAAACGAAAACGTGTGTGGCCCATCCTTTACGGGAAATATTACGTATTTGTTCTAGAACATTGTAGATTATTCGGAAGCGTTCGAGACCTTTCGAGAAAGATGGAAGTTTGCTATATAAGCAACCCGATACGCTCGTGTTATGTTATAAATTTTTAGTGATAAATAATAAGTACTGTTATAAATTAATCCGTTTCAAGACTGTTATAAATTTTGTAAATAAATAAATCACAATTAAATTTACGCATGTAAATGTATGTAATGTAAATCGAGTTAAGATAAGAAACAAGTAGATATGAGTCGAAACGGCACAATGTTGCCACAATCTCACAGACCTCAAAAGTTGCGTTCCATTTTTCTAAAAGCCGAGTACGTTATGTAACTGCGTGATTTGCAATGGTTAAAAGGTCACGCTTTCCACAAAAGGTGCGGTCAGAAAAAGTAGTTCATTTTCGTATTTGGAATTCGGCGAAGTACATAAGTGAAAATCGGGTGGGAGAGAGGGATTTTTACAAAAACCATCGAAGATAATTTATGCCGGTCGGGCGCCACATCTTATCGATCGTGTATTGATTTCTCACCCGAACCTTTGGGGCGAACTTACGTATTGTGAACGCGCAGATTTATACATCACTTAAATCGAAATTCTTAACCAAACTGCCATGGCGAATATTGTTATTTTTGTGTACGCCATTTTGGGATCGCTGTGTGGGAGAATCGTTAGTCTTGCAACCGAAGATGGTGCCGCCATCTTTAATGAGTTTAATGAACGTGAGTCCCTTCTAAATTCGCTACGATTTGCCGTCAGAAGTAAATTAATAGTACGTGACTGGTTTATGCTGAAAGCGGACTTCATTGCGATCGAACGGCTGGTATAATTTCAACCGTGAAGCGTTACCATTCTAATACGTGAACAAACACTTTTTCGTTTCGGTTGGATTAAGTTGTTCGTATTTAAATAGTTGTCATCACGAAAGTCTAAGGTGCAAAACATTGTTGTATTGGCAAATTACATAAAAGAAACAGTTCATTAATCAAGTTGTACATCTAATTTGTTTATACAAGGTGCTCATAACATTATGCACAAAACGGCTACCGGTAAAAATGTTAAAGATAATTAATTCAAGGTTTGGTTTTGTGAATAAGTCAAAGTGAAACTAATTAACTGCGTGAAGCGTAGTCCTGAATCCAATTGCGTCAACCTTCTTTCGAAATGAATTTCCAACAAGTAACCCAATTCAACCGGTAATAATATACCCGATCGTATTGCCTAACTAAGGTGTTTCACCATCCAATTTTCCAAATTGAGGCTGTCTTCCAAAGAGAAATCCAACCGACAATTGGAGAACAATTTCAACGAATCGATGTGTTTTTTTAAGTCTTGCATTGTATAAAAACAGGAGTCGGCCGACCATATTGTTCTGGTTAAGGAAACAAATTTTCACCTAATTGTTAGAACAGCTAATTAATAATAATCGTTTATATTCACATTTCAGAAGCGCCGATAAAGATTTGTTCCAAATGCAAATTTTGCATACGTACGGTCATAAAGCTCTTATCCCACATATACCTTAAATAACTATTATGGTAACGCAATTCGGGTGTCCAATTAAGAATTTTTTGGTTCCCGCAACGAAGGACCCAGGTATTTGCAGTATAATATGTCCCCACCTAAAACGCATCTTAAGTTATAACAAAAAGGTGTTAAGGAAAGTTTAATATTACCTCGAAAGAAAGTAACATAAATGAAATCAAGAGTGGAGTTTGGGTTTTAGTCACTAGTTTTATGTCTGCAGGAAGAAGAGCCAGACAAACAAAAAAGGATGTTGGAATTGGTATCAAGTGGGGTGTAAAGATTGACACTGGGATTTTTGAACGTGTCCAAAAGAAGCAAATTGAACACGTAGTATCCGTTAAGACAGATAAGTATGCACCTAAAAGTTCAATGGGATGATTTCAAGTCAATTCTGAAAGCTCGCTATATATTATTGAATTTCGGAAACTCTCCATTTAGAGCGTTGAGATTCTCCATATGCCCATCACGATGTCGCCTTTTAAAAACCCAATCGTTCAAGAAGCAACATAACCCGTATTAAATGAAGCATAGTTTTACTTAATAAATCTGTTAACGTCCAAAGCGACAAAGTACAATTTATCGCGCAGTTTTAATTTCACTAATCGTAGGGTACAATTAATAATTTTGTACTTTTGGACTGTAATTAAATAAACGACAGCTCATAAATTGCATAAGAAAACACGGTGTGATTTATTTACGCAATTTCAAGCTTCCAAAAAATATGAGAACCTAATTTCACCTATACTTCAAAGCCGAAATTATACAACTTCACGCGGCTACAGAAAATCTCTAATACTGCACTTGTAGGTATGCGAGAAATTTCCCCTGATTTACCCTAACGGAAGTATTCAAAGATCAACTTTTGTTTCGCTCCTTGGAAAGGGAAATATGCTTTACTCCCGTTTATAGTCATTTCGCGAGGAAACGCTACATCACATCAAAGGAATTTAGCATGTAATTTACACGCGATTGCTTTTACTAATCTTTCCTCTTTCCAAAATAACTGCTTCATTTTAACGACATTTGCAAGAAGTATAAGTTAATTTAAAATACACGCGATTGGGATGTAATGGCAGAACAACGATTGAGAAGCTTAATAATATTCTGATTTTCAATTTTCCGGGTGACGTAGTAATGAAGAGCGCAATTCTGCTGATTCCGCTTTTGTTTTGTGTTTGAAAAACTTCTAACGACATTCTTCAGAGGTAGCCAGAATCAATAACTTCACGATATGAAACTTAAAATAGCCCCGTATTAATGAACGGAAAGTGTTGAAATTATTTTTGATGGCAAGGTGTTTTAGACGTCCACACATGGGTGAAATGGGAACGAGCAATTGATCAAACACAAATTCTATCTGAAAGCTTCGGGCTTGAAATGAAACACACTTTAATAAGAGTGCAAACTTAAGTTAAATTGATATTTATTAGCTTGGACATGTTAAGATGGAAAAGAAACAGCGCTTTTCGCTTAGCTTCAATCCGCGCTTTTCAGCACACAATAAGTTTCAGATTTCCAACAAAAAATGCACGCTCCCATGAATAATTGAAATTGAAATGTACTTACATGATTAGGATAAGACTTTGCATGATTTGTGCCTTTACAAACATTTGGATTTGTATAAAAAGTGGTTGCTGTGTTTCCAATTCCGCAAACAACAGGGTTAAACTGTGCGCGTTCGTGGTATTACCATTACATTATGAAAGTTTTCAAAGTGGTCTGTCAGTTTGCGCATGCCTTCAATCCCTTCGCAAACGTCTATTTTGATAAGAAAATTTCTATTTTTCATTTGAATCGACGATTATTGAAATCTTGTTTTAGTTACACTTGGTATTTTTAGGGAAAGCAAGCGCGGTGATCGATCATTTAAACGGTTATTCAATTGCGCGGAAAATGTCAACAATTGGTCCATTATGTAAGATAAATAAGTTTTGTGTATACAATCTAAGTTCCCTTTTAAGCAACATTTTTTGTTTTCCCTATTGATTAGACTTTCAATTATGTCAAAATAAGTAGGTACATACACCTTTATTAAAAATTACCGTTTTTGTTTATCTGATCTCAAATTCCAACGTTATTATGCCTTTACTGTTTAACTTCTCGTAAATTTAATTATACTTGACAAACAATTTAACTGGATCAAATAATTTTTTTCAATTTTCTTCGCCGTACTTTCTTGGGGTGTTAGCACTGATATATAAAGAACTAAAGAAAAACCCCTTTAGGTGGACAATGTCGTAAATATGCATTAGGAAATCCGAAGACAAAGTAAATTTCACTCAAGCTCTTTATAAAATTTTATTACTTCCTCTACTAGAGTATTTAGTTGTGGGGGAAAACACGTTTGAGCATGGTAGATGAGTAATTACTTTTCCCATACACTTCAATCAATATTCTACGCCGAAACTTCTCTTAACGTAAAAACTTCTTCAAACAGTCGACTCAATCCTTTCTCATTTCTATTTTT
Source organism: Photinus pyralis (assembly GCF_008802855.1). Lineage (NCBI taxonomy): Eukaryota > Metazoa > Arthropoda > Insecta > Coleoptera > Lampyridae > Photinus > Photinus pyralis. Next base: position 7,344,362 of record NW_022170511.1, read on the forward strand.
TTGGAGAGTTTATTTGTTTAATTTTTGAGATATCAACTATTAATTGGTTCTTACAAGGCTAATGGGGTGGTTTTATAAAAATTACAGTTGTTGAAAATATGGTCACGACTAAAACTGTTGCAAGTGATAATTTTGCGGAAAAAATGGTAATTATAGTATTGTCATTAATAAGCAACTACAATTTTTGTGAAAATAATTTATTCTCTTGTAAATAAATTCCAGTTACTAAGCTAAGACGGCATTACACGGTACATTTTCTTCTATTATTTCATTAAATATGCATTTTTATGTAGAGGGTGTTCCAAACTGCTTGTTTTCGAAGTGTTTCGGCAATATTTTGAAAGCTAAGATAGATAGAGTGCTGCGGTTTGCACATCTCGGAGATTCACTTCAAAGCTGCTTAGATTGAGAATGTCAATTTTGACGTATGAACGTAGCAACAGTGCAAAAGTCAAAAAACACAATAAAAACCAGGCTTACAGGCCAATAGAGTAAAACCATCGAAAATTAGACAAATTTATTTATATATTTATGGTCCCTCTCTTGTTCTAGGCTGTCAATAGGCTTACGTCTAATTACAGACCAACCTGCATAATGCTTTTTTTAGAGGTGCCCCTGCAGAAGGTCTTAAGTTGTTCTATACTACTCCGGTATTTACCTTACGAATTAGGATAACTGCAGGGAAACCTAATTCGGAGGACCCGGCAGAATGTTCGAAACTGATCAAAGGAATCTATCACTGAGTCACACAGATTTAAATTTAAACCTAATCTTTATACAATCGGTATTCAGTTGCTATAAACTTAAAAAAAATAGTCCGAACATCTTGTAAATAAAGGTCTAAATTTATAAAATAGCTCTTACAAACATTTTTTTTAAAAATCAACTTGAGTTTTTATGACGGGGGCCCTTATGGATGCAGTAGCTACAGAAGACTCTTAATTATTTTTTAAGATGGCGCATAGTCATTATGCGAATCATTCTTTTTCAAGATAATTTGACATTGACATTGACAAATATATTCTTTAAATTTCCAATTTATAATTTGCAAATTTCGATTATGCTCAATGACCCATACCCCAAAACCTAAAGAATCTCTAACTCTATCTAACTGCACGATGAAATTTGGAAAAATATGTAAAGCTACCGTTACATACGCCAATCCATTAATTGCTTTCATTATAAAATGCTGTTTTTAGTTACCGTTGCCACTATAATATTAGTCACTACTGCCAACACAAAACTGTATTCAACATAATAAATGCCACTTACTAAATGGTTGAGCTAGCCTTGTTGCCATAAAATTTCAACCAATTACGGACCAGATTTCCTGCAAAACAATTGTATATTGTCTACAGACAATCGTGTACGCACGAAACTATACAGGGTGTCCCAAATTACTATTTTTTGATGTTTTTTCGGGAATATTTTGAGTGATGCGGTTTGCACTTCTCGTAGTTACTGTTCAAAGCTGCCTAGATTAACCATGTCAAGCTTCACGTATAAGTTTCGCGGACGTGGCAACAGCGCAAAGTCCAAAACTGCAATAAAAAGTTTTTACTTAAATAATGATCTGTAAAAGGTAATGTAAATTAGAATCTTTCCACCAATTTTATTAATATATTCGAAACGTGGTAATTTTTGTGTTTGAAGTTGCGTTCAAATCAGTTCAAACCTATAAAAAGTCAAATATTGAAGTCAAATTTCAGGGAACTGGGAAAATCATAGTAACATTTGTTATAGAGCAACATTGCACGCAGTAGGTACTCGAAAATTCTTCCATTGAGATTCAAACTAGTGATCATGCACGAATGATAGTGTAATAACGCATAAGTATGTAAAGATTAGATTGTAAAGGGAACCAAAATAAAATAAGTTAAAAAAGTAATCGTAAACGTACAAAAATCTCATTTCCTTTTCCATTTGTAAAATACAACTTCTGTTAAAATTGCATAATAATCGGGCCACAATGAAAAAAGTTAGCGTTGCACATGGGCAATCCATTCTTGACGTGCTACTTCAATTTCAGTTTATAAGAAGAATCCCATCCCAAAATTTCAGAACGATAGCTTCATGTGGTGTTTTTCATAATATAATAATATAGAATCCAGAATGCATTTGTCAATGTATAAAAATAAATGTTCTACGTTATTCATAGAATATTATAGTATATTGAAAGACAAGTGTTACAATGCGACCTATTGTAATACGACTATCTTGTGGCACGAGTGGCGACGCGAAGCGTAGCCACGAGTGTCCGCAAGATAGAAGTATTACAATAAAGCGTTAGCATTGTAACACGCGTTTTTCATACTATTTTTTCTATTTCGGTGCTTTAATTTAATTAAAAAAATCATTATCAGAAACTATAGGGAACATTAGAACTAACATGTTTTATGTTGGGAACACTTTTTATGCCGTTAAGTTTTAGGTTGGCAGCGTAGTAAGACTGACATTTTAAAGTTCAAACATGGAAGTATTGTACCTACTTGTACTAACTAGTAACTGCCAACTTAAGAGATGCAGATTACAAAAAAAAAACGACTATAATCACTGTCTTTGTACAACTGTTTTCGGCCGAAAACAGTTGTACAAAATCATCATTGTGACACCGAAATAGAAAAAAATCTTTAATATTCCTAAATTATTCAACAGTTTGGCGACGAGGATTAAAAGAGACGGTTACACTATAGTACAGAATATAAATGGCTACATTAACAGAAGAACAATTTAAAGCTTTATTAGATGTGTTGAAACGAATACAAACACCACGCGTAGTGCAAAACTCTATTTGAACCTTGTGATTCGAAAAAAGAAGATTTTGGTGTATATTGTGAAAGGTTTGAAAGAGATACTGCAAATCAAAAGTAAGATGACACAACTCTTGCTTAATTCAATTGGTGCAGAATATTATGGAGTTTTAGCAGCATTAGTTTCTCCATGGAAACCAAACGACATTGAATATGATGAACTATTGTACAATTACAGAAACATCTTTCTCCTAAACACAATGTGTTAGTGTCACAACATTGTATTTCATTGAAATATCTTAGCAAATAAAAAAATGGAATTGCGCATGCGCAAATTTTTTTTATACGGCTTTAGTTTTACTTTCATTCGAGGTCTACATCTACATCTAATATATAATATAATATAATATATAATATAAGGCCTACATTCAAAATTTCATTTGTCTTTTAACAAATAAAAGAAGTGGATTGCGCAAATATAAAAAAGTTATCCACTCGGACAGACAGACGGACGGATAGACTGACAGGCGAGCAGATAGACAGACAGTAATACAATAAACCCTCGAGGATGGTTAATAAACGGCAGAAGTGTAAAATTATGGTACATACTGCAGATATGAAAAACATTTTTGACCATAACTTTTTTCGTAAGCGGCACAGAAAAAAACGCCTTCCTTGGGTGCAAACCTCGACACCATAACGAAGCAAATAGCAAAAAAGTAGAACAATCTTAAGATAAAAAATGTTGCTAAACCCACTCGTGGGTTCAATGCTATGTCCAGAGCAGGCAAAGAAACGCATTATCCGAAAAAATTGAAAAAATTGCAATAATAGATGAAATCTAAGGGGAAGAGGCTGAAGTTCGTATAATTGAATAATTCCGAATTGTTCGAAGTATTTCGAGATACAAAGAATCCAAAGAAGCGAAATAATCTAAAGATTCAGAAGACCAACAGGAAAGATCCAGGGAAAGATCTGAGAAAATGGACGAATCCCAAAAACCTAAAATTTAAGAATGAAGAGAATCTTTTTATTATTTTAATGAATCTTAGGAACAGACAAAATATGAAAGGTCTAAAGAAACAAAAGAATTCTAAGAGTAAGAAAAGCCTAGATAATCTGGTATCTCCAGCAGGGTTCGAAAAATTTGCAAAGCAAGATTCGGACGGATCTGCTCGGTCCTTAGGCGTTGTAATAGAAAAAGTACAACCGCATTGGTTACACGAATGGAGTAGTAGACAATTTCATGCAGTAATTTACGTAGGTAGGTCTTCAGCTTTTTTATATTCGTCTAGTTCTTCAGTTTGTTCAGAATCTTGAAATTCTTTAGTATCTTTAGATCCTTCAGGCCCTTCTCGGGAGACTCTGGATTTTTTAGATCATACGAACTTTTTTGATCATTTCTAAATCTTTCGTTTCTTCCGATTTTTAATATTTTTTTTAGATAATAAAGAAATCAAAAAGTAGGAAAAAAAACAAGCAAACGGCGGGTAACTTTAGAGCATTTTCCACGTATTGATCAGTACCTCTCAAAAATCCATAGTGCACGTGTCGATTTTCTTTATTGGAAGCATTTATGGTTAAAATTTCAAAGAAATATCCTCATAAATAAAAAGGTTGATATTGCGCAGCTTTCGGATGAATTCGAAAAGTCTGAGGAACCTGAAGAATTGAAGAATCTGAAATTGCGGTATGGAAAGAATAGGAAGAAATGAAAATCTAAGGAATTAGATACATCCAAAATATTCGAAAGACGCCAAGAATTGCATTTCGAATAATTTTATGGGTGTTGTAAACTTAGACTTAATTTTCGAGACTTGCAATGAAAGAAACCTATAGAGCACCGAAAACACATTTTTCGTAAGTAGTGAAATATAGAATTTTTCATCAACTAGTTGTACATTTCAGACACAAAAGATATAAAAAATGCAACATTGAGTCATTGAGTGGAAGAACAGATATTCATCCATGTCTATACCTCTACATCCCCCTTTTGGGCCATACGTATCATTATTGCTTTTTGCTTAAGTTACTATTGCTATACTGTTGTCCAATGAAGTTATTATTTATCTTTGGTTATATAATGTTTAACTGGTTTAACAGGAAATTTACTTAAAAACTGCACAGTAGTCTAACGCCACCATAAAATGTGTGAAGTAAGCTTGGAATAAACAAATAGACCAACCGCCCTGCAACAAAATGAACGAACTGCGAAAATCACACAGATTTGGAATATGCTATTAGGTAAATTCCGTTTTAGCTTGTCGGCACGCTTTTCACCGAATCAGCTCAATGAGAGAATCGTATTCAATTGTGTATGAGACCTGATAAGAAATTTGTTTATACCCAAAGTCTATTTTTGGCAGATAAAGGTGCCTAATCCTTTGATTATTTCCATGTTTTTTTCGTGATTAAATCGCATCGAATTATTATTAATAGGGTAGTTTAGTAACGAAAACGCATTTCAATAGGCAGATAAAATGTAATGGAATCGCACCGGTTTCTCGAACTTTCACAATTTGAATTTCAGGGACAGAAAATATGTGTCATATCAAGAGTGCGCTCTCAAGTGAAAGTGGAGAACTTCCACAGTATTAGATCATTTTCAAACTTCTAGTTAGATCGTGACGTGCGTGTTTATGTCATTCGCCCCAAAGGCCTGAATATTCTGAGCTTTTACGTGTTCACGAATAACCAAAGTCTAATAAAGTAAATAGATACACGTTTTTTCGTCTTTTACACATCGATATAAGCCAAAAAAGTTAGACTAAATGAGGCGTGTTTTAGTATTGTATATGCAAGTTTGATATAATTTGGGTGTTTTCAATTTCCATTTGAGATTGTCTAAGCCAGCAGAAAATTCAGGAACACTCAGGAACGAAGCCTATAAACCACAATTGTTTCTGAATTACTAATCGCAAGGCCGTGCCAGGGCAGTGGAAAAAAATTTACTGTAACAAATTATACTTATTACCACGGCTAGTTCAGTAATAAATAAACCTTTAATTACTCTTACGTTGCGGAACGTTGTTCCTTATCTCCTCTTAGAATCTGTAACTCAAAAACCTGATGCTCTGGGTTGATTACTCTCACCTCAAACAAAGAGTCATATAAATTGGCTGGTTTCAAGTCCAGATTTCCTTACATTGGCTATGATTTAAAAGATTGATGTACTTCATGTAACAAATACAAATTAAATACTTAATACCCTTATCGTGATCACGTTTGCAACCCAATTAAATATCAGGATTTTTAATATTCGTAATCAATCAAACACTTGGTAATTACTATTCAAAAAACAGGTTCAGGCTTACTTTGATGGAATTAATTAACCTCCGAGTTATTCACAACAATAAACTACCGATGCTCCGCACTTTTTAGATCAAAAATAACCCTTGCAATTTAAGGCATTAAGAGCAAACAGAAACTTGAATTAATTGTCTTTAGACTTTTTACCGGTAGCCGTTTTGTGCATAATGTTATGAGCGCCTGGTGTAAGCAAATTAGATGCACAACTTTGATTAATAAATTGTTTTTTTACGTAACTTTTCACTACAGATCTGGCGCAACGGAATGTTTTGCACCTTGCACGCCAACTCTTTTGTGGTAAAAATTTATTTCATCGCGAACACCTTAATCCAAATAATGCAACGAAATGAAAAGACATTCGTTCACGTATTAATACGGTAACGCTTCGCAATATTCACGTTTGACAATTATATCAGCCGTCCGATCGCCTCTTTCAAGCAATAAAGTTCTCATTCTCCATAAACTAGCCATATTTCATTTACTTCTGATTGAAACTCGTAGCAAATTGAGAAGGCACCCACTCGCTAAAAATAGTGGCACCCCATTCTCCCATACCGCTATCTCAAAAATGATTTCAGTAAGAATCCTACTCTCCCACCAAATTTTTACTTCAATACCTCACCGAATCCCATATACGAAACGACCCCCTTTTTCTGACCGCAAATGGGGAAACCGAGCCCTCTTAACCAACACAAATCCCGCATTTTCATCACGTGCTCGGCTTTTCGCAAAGGAAACGTAACTTTTGAGGACCGTGGTAACACTGTAACGTTTCGACTCTTATCTCTTTGGACACTTGTGTCTTATCTTAACTCGCTTTATTTTGTCAAATATAAACTTGTTTTCTTTCCTTATGAAGCGGTAGGTACACGTATAAAATTTCCAGCAAATTGTAAATTTAATCAAACAATCTTTAGAGTTTAAAGCGGCTACGTGCATGATATTAATCATTTTTCTTTATATTTTAAAATAGTTTCTTATGTATACAAGGTGGGCCATTAGTGTGTGGGTGGAAGATTGTGGGTTTATTAACGCGTATATGTAAAATTCATAGTGGCGGAATGTTGAAGGACCCTTAAGGCTACAACGCAAAAATATTTTCAACGAAATTGCAATTGTTATACAGGGTGATTTATATCAAAGTTGCATTTTTTAAAATGAAACTCCCTGTATATTATTACATATTTCGATTCCTTGGTCAATTTTAGTGTGACTTTATGTATTACAAAATATCTAAAATGAGTCGTTTAGCCGCAATTCAAAAAGTAGATGTACAGTAAAAATTGAATATCGCAGTTTTATCATAAAACTTAGAAGGCCGTGACTTTGCAGTGGAACTAATCATGAAATGTACTAACATACGCCGAACGGCTAAAGTTAATCTTCTTTTGTGTTAAATCACTCCGTCAATTTTCAAAATTACGAATAAATGATTTTTCAATTTAACAATCTTTAACATTGGTATAAATCATGGAAGACCCATTAATTAAAAACTTAAATATTTGAAGGAAAGGTAAGTTATACCGAACGATCCATCGACCCAATTTCGTCATATTCGCTCCAAGCGCTGTCTGTAGGTTACCGAAGAGAAGGTGATGACTTTTTGCACACGGCTGCATTCTCTGAATTGATACGCGCCTAAAAAACACACGAGATGACGAGATGGTTAAGGGAAAATGGCCGTACTTACGTATGCACCACTATGAATTTAATTTATAGCCTCCACATGAGAGAAAAATGCATCTCGATCCAAGACTAATTCGAAATCATACAAAAATGAATCTTAGTGCAACTGCTTTTAAACGTGCCGATCAAGTCCCACCAGGAAAAAAAAGTGAAGATATATTATCACATGCGCATCCAATGGACCTGAACGAATGGGCTAATCATAATTCGCTACGCACGAATCCGATTTGAATTGACAAATACAGTGAACCTCAATCAAATAATACAATGATACTGAACCAATAATACTTTATAACATGTACTTAAGAAAATCAAACTGTTACAAAAGAAAACCTCGCATTTCGCGCTTATTCTTCGAAGTAAAAGATTCGTGACCTTTTCATACATCCTTAGTCTTTCACATTCTGCAATCTGAGCTTTGAACTAAACTTTCCAGTAACCTGTGTCCATATCCCAATCGGAAAGCGACTTTCCTCTTGTTAAGGTATTGATGTCAATTTTGGGTAATGGTCAGCTGTCTTTCCCGATACATTATTAAGTGGACTGTAGTGCAAATACAATCTCGGGATGCCGATAGAAAATAGACAAGTATAAATTGTGCACAAATATTGCGCAAATAAAGCGCATTTTTTAAACGGAAATAGCTTAGTAAATATTTGGGTTGACGTTTTTAAAGTTTTGACATCATTAATAGATATCTTCCAGACCTAGGGGGAAACAACTTTGAATTTTTGGTGTACACCCCTTTTAATTAATTTGAATTACCGTGAATTAATTTGAATTAGCGTGAATTAAAGTGAATTAATTTGAATTAATGTGAATTAATTTGAATTAAAATGAATTAATTTGAATTAACATGAATTAATCTGAATTAACGTGAATTCATTTGAATTAACGTGAATTAATTTGAATTAATGTGAATTAATGTGAATTAATTTGAATTAACGTGAATTAATTTGAATTTGAATTATTGGTGTACACCAAAAATGGTACTTGTTTCCCCCTAGTTCCAAACCCTTCTCCGACAATCCGCTAGTGAGGTATAAGGAATTATATCGCTCACTCTCACACACACTTTTCCCGCAGTCAGTCACTGATCTCGCGGGAAAGGTCTTCTCCCCAAAATCTGAGATCAATTGGTTGTCGCATGTAAAAGTTATGCATAGTGTACATTGATGTAACGCGATCAGTAAAATTTGTACTGATTTTAGGGTATAGGTTTATTTACAATGAAAGCTCTTGCATGATAGGGAATCTAGTACTAAAAGCAAAGAGTATTATGGATACTCTTTGCTAAAAGTAACAGTGTGACAGGTCAAAATAATTATATATACCTATACGAGAGGCAATAATGCAACTACTTACTCATTGACAACTGATTTAATATTGCACGTCAAATGTACACATTGCATTTCAATAAATTAGTAATACAATTAAACTGAAATTAGTTTAATTGTCCCGCTACATTATTGATTTCGCGCGGGCACTTCTCTAATGTGATGTTTCGGATACATACATATAATTAGAAATCTTGCTTTGAAATTAAATTGGTGCTTGCGTTCGCGTAATAGCTCGATTTGTGTGAAGCATAGAAATTGGTGCGTATACAAATTGGTTTCGGTTTGCATCAGAGTGATGATTAATTAAATTATTTCAGTGTATTTTGACCGGTTTAATTAACTAGGCACACTAAAACGAGAAAAAAGCGAAATTAAATCTACAAAATTTTCTCATTTTCTCGTAGCCGTAATTGAGTTTGTAGTGTGGTCACTATTCCAGCCGTTGTTATATCGTGAATAATATTCACACTAATTTTATAATAGAATTAAAGTAATACCTACTAATAACGTTTTTTAATATTTGATTAATTGACATTTTTCGAATGATTACCATGTAAACTAAACCTCTAGATTCTTTTTCCAGATCCGCCCATGTGCATTGGATCGCCACGAGCTTATTAGTAATCTGTAGGTATACAAAGTTTTATTGAATTTCAGCGTTCAGAAATTCCAGAAACAAATAACGCAAAATAAATTAATGTAAGTAAATCATATTGGATTTGACACAGCCAATGCTCATTTCGCATCTCATTTCAAAACTACCTTCTCTCCCACTGCCTAACCTATATTATTGAAATCAACAAAAATAAGTGCACATCTACCTACTTTTGGTACGTTCATGAGTGCAATGAAATGGCAGGTTTTAAGCTACAAATAACGTTTAGGTACACCCTCAAAATTCTTTTCCGTGTTTTTCCTCAAATGACAAAACGCCAAAAAAAAGCTCGTCCACGCAGTACATTCAATTCCCTTAAAACAAGTTAAAAAGTAATCGTAAACATTTTAGTTTTTTTACAATAACTTTTTTAGTAATAAACGCAGAAAAAATTCCTTCCTTGGTGCAAGCCTCGACATCATAACGAACCAAATAGCGAAAAAAGTAGAACAATAGCTCTTATGATAAAGAACTAGTAGCGTCTCAACGAACGAGCGGATGGACGGGCAGACGGACGGACGGACGGACAAAGTGGCCACAATAGCGCAATTTTTTTTATTTTTGTGGAAATGCGCTAAAAATGGTTAAACATCTTAATCTGATCTAAAATGATCTTATTCGTATTGACATGGTAGTTGAAGTTTCCTCGTCTCCTTATATCTCCAAAGCCTGTAGATAGTGGACCTTTCGAAATTGTTAACAAAAAATCAAGTAGGTATGTAAAAGTTTTTCAAACGTCACAAATTCTGTCGTGGGATTTCCTAAAATTGATTGTGCTCAATTCTTTTTTGTCCCTTCGCAACGTGCAATAAAGACGGCAACGGTATTCGTAACCTCCACATTAAAATAGAAAATGGTAATAAGATAATAATCGATTATGATCGATCTACGGCATTTTGGACAACCTGTGGAGGGGTTGCACCCGTCTCTTCCATTATTCGAAGCCACAATTTTGTTTTACTGACTGTTATGTTTACTTACTTACAGTAAACACATACCAAATTTGAAAAAGAGTGGTTTGCAGATAACGGTGATAAACTGTAAACTGACCGTTCCGGGACGTTTTACGTACCCCGCATAGGAGAAGTACACATATACCGCTTCATAGCTAATGTGAACGAAAGTATGTCGGGCGGTAAAGATGTATTTTAGATAAGGATCAAGGATTGATACGTGATTACGAAGTAGGCATTGCATTTTTTGTAGTTATTTTTATGACTCTAATCAATATTGTTTATCCAAGAACATATGAAGTAAAATGGAAATTGATCGCCTTTGCTTTTATTAATATATTCAATCAACTAAGGTCACGTGTATGAAACCCGAGCATTAGATTTCGAATTTCAGATTTTGAGAGAAGATACGCAAGATCACCATTTTTTGGAAATGTTAAAATTTCATCAAATGTTGACGTCTTAGATCATTTTAAGCAACGTTTAAAAAATACATTTTTTTCCGTCGTTTTTGGATATGTACGAGTATATTAGGCATACTGAAATGAAAAATAACGAGCCGGATTTTTGAAAAAAAATTTTGGAGCGCCACAACGGTATCGAACTTTTTTTTTCAAATAGTAACCTAAAATTTTTAATAAGTTATTCGAAAGACCTTATTTTGCTGTGTACAACCTACAAAAATTGTGCCAGGTTTTATTACAAATAAACAGAAAAAAAATGTCAAACTTACACTAAAAAAATTTGTTCGCCAAAACGGTTACTATGATTTAGTTAAAATTTTGCGAATGTACATTAGGCATTATAAATGATGTAAAACTGCCAAAAACTTTTTTTAATATCTAAGTTTTTAGCGCCGTGACATACACCTTTTCTTTTAAATAAAAAGCCAATATTTTTATTAAATTATTCAAAAGATTTTTTTTTGTATACAACAAAATTATGCTACGTTTTATTATAAAAATGCGGAAAAAAATGTCAAAGTTAAAAAACTATCTCGCACCTTAGTGCGCGTTTATTACTTAGGATGAGCGATTGCAGAAGTTTGGTCGTTGCATTCTTTTTGGTTTTAATGCAAAGTACTTAAGATAAAATATCAATATTAAAATATCAGTGTGCATGTACATATACTACAGTTTTTATAATGATTAATTAATATCACAGATTTAAATACTAAAATCTGTGTTAATATCACTACTGTAAAGAAAACTGATTACATCTGCACCAGGCCGCCGACAAAAAAGAAGATAATTGACAACTTAAGGGATAAGTTGGAAAATGTCATTCTTATTCTTACGTGCGAATTGAATTGAATAAGAAGCTTTGTGTTTACTGACTTTAGATAATAAATGAATTATTAGTAATAAGCATAGTAACGAACACACAAAAGTAAAAAAAAAGCGTGCGAAGCGTTAAATGGCTAAGAGCGATTTTTGGTCTAAGTTGAGCTAGGAATCTTTTCTGTCAAGAATTTGGCACATTTTTTATTACTGAGCTAGCCGTGGATAAGAATAAGTGTGGTTTTATATAATGTCAATTATTTAAACCTATCGATATGCAAGCAGTAAACAGTAAACACCCGGTACTTCGACGAACTCAAACAAGCGCTTCCTTACGAGAAATTTTGTACTTCTGGACCCATGGATTTCTTTTCTAGGAGTAAGAAATAGAAATTTGTAGAGCCGTTTTAACCGCTGATAAGAAAACCAGCTACCGAACATAATTATGAAGTTTCTAATGGTATTACTGGAAATTTTAATCCGGCCAGTTAAGTGAGTATAATTAACCGCAGTTCATTCATTCTGTTGCTACCAACTTCGTATTCTTAGATTGGGTGGGATTGTCAGAACCTCAAATGTAATTTGAATTTCCCCTCTATCAAATATGTAGGTACAGGTATGCGCATAAGGTGATATGATACCGTCACGTTGTTTACTTCAATGTAAACAATTTTATAGTGCACATTGTTCATAATAATAATAATAATAATAATAATAATGAAATGTAAATTAACACGAGTTTCAAGATTAGTTCCTGCTTTTAGACATCGCCACAGTTTCCGTGTGATCGCCGCCAACTGCCCGCAAGATCCCTGAAGTTTTCGGCTTCTCCTTTTGACCCGTGCTTTCCGAGACCGTCACCCGAAAACCGCCCTTTGACCAGGAGCAAGGATTGTAATCTTCTGCTGGAGCCCGAGAGAACCTGACCGCTCCAACGAGACTACCGCACTGTCCTGCCGACTACCGAAGATATATAAAATATGTCAAATTTTCTGCATAGACTTGTTAATTTATTTTGTGAATTAAAATTTATCTTTTTGGATCAAATTAATTCCTTCTCCGTTTCATTTACATGCAGCAGATTTTGCGCAGACTTGCCGGTTAGCGAAGTTCGTCGCGCTGTTGTATATAATAGTAGGAAGGCACAGTTGCCATTATTTATGAAATGCAGAAAATTAATTGACTAAATGAATTTCAGTTCACAGTAAACTGTCTGGAGAACATATGTACCAAATTTGTTTCCATTTTTAGTTTAGTTAGAAGAAAAAACATAAAAAATTGAGTTTGCTGTTACTTTGGCACACTTGCGCATGCGCTCTTCCTTTTATGTCTGACAAAATGGGTACCATTTGGTTCTAATCGGTTCAGCAGTTTACTCGGAAATGAGAGTACAGATCGACAGATAGACACACCGACATCCTCGAGATTTTGTTTGATTCGGATTCCTGGTGCTTTAAAACGAGTATTGGCGTCAAAAAAGTGGGTGGTCATTTTTTAATCCAATGCAATACCTTTACCTAATGGCTTTTAACCGAAAGGAAGACAAATAAAATCTGACGCTATTTATGCCAAAGCGTGACCTATCGTTCTTTTTATTTATTTATTTCGAAATAACTGATGTGTATAATAGAAAGGTACAAGTCCCCGCATGCACATTTAGGACAGCAATCAGATACATTTCTCGATGCATTTATAAGAGATTCAAGACTGTATTCCTGCACGCAAACATAATATTGCTTTCAAATCGTTCAATTTATACCTAAATATATTGAGTACGTGAGGAATGGCAAAGTTTTATATGTTTCGCAATCAGTTTCCAGTAGATTTTCGCTTCAGTAACTCGAACTACTCACGCTTCAGTAATGGGTATGTGTATACTCATCAATAACGGCGACTTTTCTCAAAATTTTGGTAGGTTAGGCTTAGGTTTGCAACTGAATAGATTTGCAAAGCTTTGTCTTATCCCGAAATGATCATTTATCACGTATTAGGCGCATTTGGTGTTTTTACATTACTTGATTGAAATACAAAGCGCCGAGTTTTCATTTCTTAGGTTAAGCAAGGATTTATCCCTAGAAAGTGCGGCGTAAATCTAGTATAAATTGAAATTACGTTAGTGTTAGCCTGTCGACAGTAAAAGAAGGTTTTAAATAATGCATGTCAACTAAAAGTACAAGTTACATTTTTATTTGGGTGTTTAACTTTTGTTTGTTTGAAATTCTGTTATTCAATAAATGTATTGATTTTCGGGTTTATAAATTAAGAAGGAACAAGGGAAGAACTGTGTGCGTTGTGATTAATTTTACTATAATAAAATAAATAGAGATGATTCTTCTATAACGCTGTCGAGAAAGGCTAAAATTAATGAGGGATTTGGTGCAAATGTGCGGAAATTAATCAAAATTGCACAAAACTTTGTTAAAGCAAGTGAAGAAGTATAAAGTAAAATAAACACAAATTTGATGAAGGAGGGTAGAAAATAATCAGAAGTTTGAAAGAATAACGGAATTAAAGGAAATTATAGGATAGGAAATAGGGGGAAATTTCATAATGCAATATGAAGGGTAAATAATTCTTCAACAGCACAACACAAATTTGGAGGATGAAGCGTGTAAAGCGGCAATGAAGTGTGAAAGTTAACCAAAACTGTGTCAGTCTAAGAGGGATAGTACAGCATTAGCTGAAGGAATGAAAGAGGTTTTTAGCAGAGACACCTTATTGAGGTACAGGAAAGTGTAAAAATTGATTGTGATAGAATGAGAAAATAATGCACCAGAATGGGAAAAGGAAGCGGTAGAAATGGAATAGTGCATACTTACGCAAAGAATGGAGTGGAAAGAAATGAAGAATTTAAATTGAAGCAAGTGGATGTGTCAATGAAGGGAGGATTCACCCATCGTATTTTTGTTGAGAGGTTTTCCTGTTTCCATACAAGTTGGTTACGTATAAGTAGATTGGTCAGTTTGCGTCGAAATGGATGCCAAATCCAACAACTCATAATGAACTGAAATTAAAAGTAATTTAAAGGAATGAAAATCAACATCGCATCTGATCACACTCACCACATTCATTATTTTCAAATCAAACTATTAGAAATATGGTCAATTCCAATTTTGCTTATTTTATAGTACATAACAATAAGAAACGAAACATTAAGAAGCTTTCGGGAACGTTTTCCAGCGCTAAGTTTTAAATTTCGTTGAAATATTCCCTCAGGGCGTTCTTTATTTATCGTGCCTTCCATTTCCGTTTGTTTTATGATCTACAGATACAAAAAAGATATCGTAAATTAAGTTTTTACATTAAGATAATTAATAGGCATTCATTTGCAAAAATTCGGAGAAAACGATCTTAAAAAATTAGGAAAATGTTATTTTTCACTGTAGAAAGATTTCGGATTACCATCTATTTGTCTTTATACTTTCTGAAAAGTTCATTACTAGGTACTATTAATTAAGCTTTAGATCTGCGTCAAAGCAGTGCAGCAATTACGCAAATGAAAGGAAAATTTTAGAGTTCACATGATTGTTAATGTTAACTATATCTAAGGCTATACCTTACGGTAGTGAAGTTAGCTGAAAAGTGTAATCTAATAGAACGACTATGAATGTGAAAGGACTGTTTAAATAAATAATCATATGTATTTGCAATCAGTGCAGCTCCAATGATCAAGATTTAATCAGTTAGTCCCTTAACCATTGTCTATTTATTACTGAAAACAGAATTTGGAACATTGGAAACCGTTCGCAAGCTAGCATGTACACAGAGGGACCGACGAACAGAAAGTCCAAAATCATAAACGAGCTGGGTCGCTCGTTAATAAGGTTTAATGTACCTATTTAAGCTGCAAAGCCTCATTATGGCAGGAAAATCACTTAAGAGTTTAGCTCCAACTGCGAGGATATGTGGTCCCTGATTCACAAGAATCAGAACAACACGTAGAATTACGTTATTTCTCAGGTCTCAGGTTTCGGTAAGAAATGAAATGGTCATTTTGCGACAAATCAGCGCAAACGTTGCCTTCAGTCACTTGGAAAATTTTATATTTTGGGGAAATATTCTATCACAAAGAAAAATCTGTGGATTTGGCTACCCTGTTAAAAATAAATTCCTAAGAGACCACTTTTAGAACTAATATAATTTTTTTCTATAATGATGTTGGCACACTCGTGACCAAATTTTAAAATTTTAGTTTCTAAGGCGTTGTAATTTTGTACCTAAATGGGAAAAGCTTCAATAACTGAAAATTTAAAAAAATGCAAAATTTTCACTCGTGAAACAAATAACCTCCTCCAGTTAGGTCCTGTTAAAGATACACAGGAAATATAAAGCTTATTTTCTAATTAAATTCACAAGATTACCCTAATAATTTAGGGGTTCCTTCTTTTTTAAATTTAATTTACGTAGTATGATAAAATAACAATTATTGAAACTTAATTTCTATGCGAGCTCTAAGGTATACCTTCTACTCTTCCATTTAATCAGGTTCTGCGTCGGTTCAGCAGGAAGTCCAAGCTTTCCTCCAGGTTAAGGATATAAAGTTCGAAAATATACGGACGCTCAAAGTTGACGAATATATGTGCGAGCTTGAAGCGCGGGTTAATTAATGAAATTA
Organism: Photinus pyralis; assembly: GCF_008802855.1. Classification (NCBI taxonomy): domain Eukaryota; kingdom Metazoa; phylum Arthropoda; class Insecta; order Coleoptera; family Lampyridae; genus Photinus; species Photinus pyralis. The sequence goes on from NW_022170511.1 coordinate 7,360,950, forward strand.
TTTGTACGTGATACAGCATTACAAAATATCGAATCAATCCAATGTTTATCTGTAGAAGTAAGTACGTATACTTTCAATTACGTTGCGATGCAACTGGGAAAAACAAACTTTTGATAGGTGTTTTCAAAGCTGCAGATATTCACCGTATTTCGTTCAACTCTTTAAAAGCTTCCACAGTTTTCTGTTATTTTAGGGAATTTTAGTAACAGCTTTTCGATGAGATATGTAAATATGGAATGCAATCATATTTATGTGCTGGTTTTGAGTACCTAAATTCGCCTTCGGACCCTTACACGAATCTGATTTGCATAAATTCTATCTGTTTTGTTCAACCATATAAATGTTTTGTGACTAACAAACTTTCGTACCTACGCAAAACCGCGTATTAATGTGTTCGTATCAACGAAACCGTTTATACTTGTTCCTTGTGTCTAAATTTTAGTTTTAATGAGATGCATTTTCAAAATCCTTTTCAGTTAAGAGATGGTTTTATATGTCATTCGAGTGAAATATAATAATAAAATTTTAGTAAATGTAAATATGTTTGGAGGTCGTAGTATCCATTGAAAGTTAGAGATCATATTTTCATTATGTGTATTTAAATTCTATAGCGTGTTGACCTCATAATAAGTTCAGGAAATTGTGGGTTTCAACCTGTCGGCGATAGCAGTAGATAATTTTTCTATCTCAATTAGTTTTCGATTCCGGGATTCACCGGAGCGAAAGTTGCGTGTTTGTTTTGGAACTTGCAGCCACGAAGAGATTATTGTGTTGTTAGAAAAAGAAACACTGCAACGCGGATTAAACGCATCTCCGTTGCATAAATTACAACCATACGCGCCCAAGGATAAATCATGCCGGTGTAGTATTTTTTTGCTACGGACTATTATCCACTTTCTGTGTGAAGCTATTTCGCCACGAAGAAACAATAGAGATTAGATTGACTTTGTCCATGGAATTGGTAATAAACATATAAGTTTAACGTCCGAAATGATTCCTCCAGAGGGCAACTATTTCCACACGAAGTTCTGTTTAAATACAACAGGCGGGAAGAATAAGACGCCTTTTGCCAGTTTGGAGGCCGAACCGATGTCCATCGCCCGCAGCATTTTTTCGTCGTATAAAGATTTCTACCTCAACCACTGGAGTACTCTGGAAAACACCTCTCAAACTCTGCACAAAGAATACAGACTGGGAATTGTTCAAAATTCACATTTCCCAAAATACTAGACTAGATCTCCGGCTTAAGGAAGCTCATGAGATTGCACAGGCTGTGCAGTATCTAACCAGAATTCTTCTTGGAAGGCCACATCTGCCAAAAACAAGACAGTATCGAATACTCCGCTCCAGATAAGAGAGCTTTTTAAGGATAAACGCAAAGCTCGACGTCGTTGCAAAATTCTAGAAATCCGTTCGAGTTAGACAAAACTCATCTTAGTAAGTTAACCCATAACCTACATTCGGCCATCAGAGAAGCTCGTAACGATTCCTTTCTGACACATCAGAAACTTATCGGTTGACGTGGAAGACCTATATATCTTACGGCTTGTAACGGGATTTCCCTGTACAGAAATTTAAAAGAATGCATAAGCTATTTTTAGGGATGCGTGTAAATTTGAGCGTACGAATGGTTGTTTTAGCATTGGAAGGAAGTTTTATTTGTTAAATTTATTATGCCCGAATTGGGATATTATTTAATCGCGAGAGAGCTAAAAGGGAATTAGAAATATCAAATAACCATTGCAGGATTGCAGCTAGAAATACAATTTTATTTCACATGTAAATAGAATAGGATGACAAACGCTGCTTTACGTGTGTATATTCGGAATTAGGTAATTTGGAATGAGTCATTATAATAAAATAACCATAAGGAGAGTTGATAACTGTGTCTGTTCATACCGAAGACGAATTGACAAAAACTTGTAGAAGAGGTGCGCAGAACTTATAAACGCTTCGCCGTGGAACATAATTACAGTAGATACAGAGAAGGGGTATGAATATAAATAAATTCAAGGGAGAAAAAATAGTGATTCCACGGGCAACCTCAGAAGCAGAATCTGTGCCATTTGCCTTGCAGAGTCAACCCGTGCGATATCAAGCGAATTGTCTTCGTGGCGATAATTAGAAAAACGAAGACGGAATTGTGTTCTTTAATAACGGAATTACGCACGAATACGAGTTTTTTTTCCCGCCGGAATACGTAAATGTCCCTTGCTTTTATTTTCTGACAATGGCAACTATGGTTGGTAGAAATTAATTCCTTTAATTGAGACCTTTCATTACAATTTACTTTCAAAAACAATATCTTAGAAAATAATTCATGAGGGAGCCCCCCCTTAACACAACAAAATTTGATGGCCGTTAGGCACACCTTCAAGGTGCCCATACCTTAATTCAAAAAATTTTAGGACTGTAGGACAATTCCCCTAAAAGTAGTTCAAAACCGCAGAAGTTAGTCCGGACGGACAAAACGCAAACAATAGCACATTACTTTTTCATTCTTTAAAAAAATGCGCTAAAAATGACTGCCACTCTGTATTATACAGGGTCCTGCAACAGTGCGTTGTTCTTTTCTAGCTCATACCTGGTAAAAATATCAAAAAACCTTTTGTGCAAATGTGTCAATACACAGCGGATTTTTTTAAATGGAACATCCTGTATATTGTTAGTCGATTCGATTTCATTGTTTAACCTCTGCATGAAAAGTTATTCACTATTTGATTTTTTTGTCAATGTTGCCAAACTATTAATCTTTTTCCGAATAATTCTCTATAAGCCACTCCCCACTTTGATAAATCGTAGCGATCTTGATTTTAAAGTTAAGAAATACACTTGATCAATAATGTGAATCTGAATTGACATAACTATTTTTTTTCAAATGGAACTGCCACTATTTTATTTCTCTATTTGATAGTCTTTAGTGTGCTCTTCAATTTTTAAAAAGGGTATCCTGTGCCAAAACCGCGTATTTTTTAGGATATTATTCAATATTTCTCACAAAAATAGTTACACATTAATTAATTATATGTTTATAAACTTATAAACAGGTGTAGACCGTGATAATAAAAAACCAAAGAATGCCAGTATGCACATCTACATTATAGCAGAAAGCTTTTAGTGAAAATTTGAAATCAATGGCTATTGCAATTGCTCAGATCTCAGCCAGACAGCCAGCCATAACGAATATAATAGAGCATTTTTTTCAAAAATCCGGAAAAAATGACTAGTACAGTACGAAAACTTCCCAGTCCTATTGGCAAACTGTGCTGCAACCGCAACAAGCGCAATTAATGCATGAGGTGTGGTCCTAAACTTCCGCCTTCTTCCCTAAGTACAAGTAACACACCCTTAAAGCAAATGCGTACCTAATTTTTTTAACCTTAAACAATAAAATTTGTATAATCGCATCCACCAAACGAACTTATTTGCGCACGTTTTATTTTTTCGATAGAATAATCGCTTGTAGTATTTCTATTTGCAATTTTTATATAAATTCACACTGGCTCTGGTAGCATCCCTGTTTCTCTCGTAGATAAAAGCTGCAATAGAAATACCTATGTTTTTACCTCAAAGGCACGACGCACACCTATTTCCTTCTCGAATAAGAAGATTTGAATTTCGATAGGTGAACTTCGCAACTAGCAGGGTTTAGACTCGTGTCTGAGTGGCTCCGTTTACTTCGTTCACAAAGGCAATAAGATGAATCGAATCGGATCATATTAGATTAGAGCGTCGGAAGTTTTGAAAATACCTGGCGTAACTCAAAACCACATCATTACGACCAGTTCGAGTAAATTCTAAAATTTCCTTCAATTTAAAATTATAATAGCGCGAGGGGTTTTGTTCGGTACGCGAAATTATTCAAATCGGCCATCTTACATTTTAAATTGTAATTAGGCCAATTACAAAATTCGTCTCTGTCGCGAATTTGAGAAAAATTGTAGCGCAGGTGGAAAATAATGCGAAAGCGTTGTATCGACTCCTAAAGATGTCAGCATCCGACGTCGAGCGTCGTGGACCTAGCCGACGCCTGCGCGAATTGAGTGTCGTCTTTTGACAAAACGGAGATGTTACACAGGATGCATCGCCGAAATATTTCGCGCTTATTTACCTTATTTATATACTAATTGTTTTCTGTTAATTATGAATTCAATCACGCAAATTTAACAGTAAATATGACAGTAAAATTTTGTGGAAGTTCAGTGATGTGTTACGATAGCCTATTATTACAACTAATTATCAATTAATGATTACGAATAAATTATTTTGTTGAATATGTGGATCAAGCCGTATGTTACTAAAAATTATTGCGCAGTGTATAGGTATTTTAAACGGTTAAAGGGGAGGAGAGATCGTAATGGACTGTTTAATAGATTTATATTTAATTAAACCATTGTGATAATGATGGGTTTACAATAGAAGACCCCTAAAGAAGTGGATGGAATAAGGATGCCCCTGCGACATGTCTTCATTGCTCATTTTTGGTACTGTTGCATCATTGCTGGTTCCGTCGGGTAACTTCATCCTTTTATTCGCGTCAGAGTAGTCTACACAGAAATTACACTAACAATTATTATTCAATCACTTACCGCCCTAAAAGTATAAAAAGCATTGCTAGCACAATCAAAATCATATAACCGAAAAAACAATAGTCCACACAAGTCACGTCAACCATTTCTGTGTAGAATTAAGCTTTGAACTAAGAATTTAGCATAATGTCTATGTCAAAGTGACAGTGAGAATGTTTTGTTTCAGAATTAAAAAAACCATGGTCTCGGATAGATTGGACAACGTGACACAGACAATCTCCAAGTTGCTAGAAGGATACGATATTCGATTGCGGCCTAATTTTGGAGGTATAGTAAGTTTTTTTTCCATCGTAGACTAAGCGAGCTTAATAATCCTTTTCGCAAATATTTGCTTCATTTTAGAGAGAATTTTGAAACGCATTGCAGAATTCCGGTTAAAAGCAAGCAGAGGCTCGCTTTGCTCTCTTTAATCCTATATTGAAATCCATTTCGATTTGGCAATAATTGGTTTATGATAACCTAATTTTTTTGGGATCATCGACAATTGATGGCATAAATCAAAACCGAATGCTAATTCACAGCGGATTTTTTTTGTGAATTCAAATATCGCGGTTGACTAATTAATTATGAGAAATAGAAATTCGGAAGAAAATGAGCGTCAGCGCTTCGTTTCACTTTTAAAGCATACAAACTCAAAGAAATTTAGGGGTTACCGTTGTAACAAGGTTTCAAACCGATTCAATCTACTTTATATGCGATAGCGTCCTTTTGCTTCATTCATGAGAGCGATCACAATGCTGAATTAAATGCATATGAAACTGAGGGGTCTTCGCCTTTTTAAACGATTTAAGTTTTCTTATTTCACGAATAAACAAATAAAGTTTTCGCTGGATTTTATTTGCATTTTTTTTGTTGTTGTTGACACTTTCCATCTCCAGCTTTTCAATTCCATAACTGAGTTGCTTGAAGCAACTTGGAAAGGACTTTGTAACGAGATGTAAAATTAATTTTTGTATCTTAATATTCTTATTATTATTTATTGTAAGGAACCGTTTTAGTACTCAACTCTCGTATATTATCGGGATTTTTCTCTTGAACATTTTTGGGTTAGTTCTCCGGGGAAAATCTCGCTATATCACTCGTAATGTGTTATCTGAATTCGAATCGGTATAGTATTTATTGAAAGTTTCTTCAAATGTCCGTCCTTCGAGAATATCCTACCCAGGAAAACACTGATCATTTTAGTTTCATTATGATCTTTTATCCAAAACTTAAATCACGAAAATCTTAAAAATTCTGTCAAAAGGTTACATTGAGCGATTTAAATTGGCACCTACCTCAAATTGCTATCTATTTGTTAATTAAATCATTAATTAATTAAACTAAAATAATAAATGATTTTCTTTGACACGCGTCAGCTTATACAGATACCACGAAAACGAAACAGACTGAATAAATCGCAAGGAAGGAGGTTTTATTATGTTCTTTTCTCAAGGTTTCTGTTCTTCCGCATTGATTTTTGCAACTAATATTACTTAAAAACGTGTTCATTGACGTAAACATTTGAATTATTTATCATTTGACACCCTTTATCCTTCAAACGACTCGCTCAAATTTGAAAAATAAACCATAGACGTGTAGCAAATTAAGAGCCCTTTCCAACGATGTGTGGCAAAGCTGATTAGGAGGTTTACGCCAGGAGTGTAAATTTTTAAGCAAAAGATGTCCCCCTTCCAACCAAAATTGACGTGTTTTTGCGTTTTTTCCAAAAATGATTCCTTACGAGTTATTCAGTCTGTTTCGTTTTCGTTGAGACACCCTATATATTATGAGAATTGTATAAAGTTCTATAAGAATATAAGTTCTATAAGTATTAACACAAAGAAATGCTTCTATGCAAATGTACACCCCAGGTGACTGCTATCTCATACTCAGATAAAGCGCTAATTAACAAACATCTTTAATTACAATTAGAAAAATATATGTTTGTGCGTATATTATAAAGAAATAAAACAACAGAAATAGCATATGCAGATATATTACTGGACGTGGATTCAAAGAGAAGATGTTGTGATGAAACAAAATTTAAAATTTGATTTAGTGAGAATAAATAGAAATAGGATAAAATGAAAAATGATCATAAAACGTCCACCAACAATCAAAGTTTATTAAAAAAACAAATAAAAATTAGAAAAAAATTAATGATCGATGAATCACTTTCAAGAAAGGGTATGGGAGTATAGGTGTACGACCTACTTTGCATGCTCTTAAATGGGAAATTAAATAAAATTGTGGCAAATAAAGAGACCCAACTAACAATGTATAAAGGGGAAATTGGGACGGAAATTTTAGGAAACATCAGGTTGGCGGTCGAAATTAAATAAAATACAAGAAAAACTTTAACATAATACATACGATTGGGTTCAATTGGGAAAAATTTGAAGTTTTATGTGCATTGCACAGAACACTATTTGATTTTCCAAAAATATTTACGGTTTGCTGAATAGTTTTTTCAACTTTTCTTCATACGGTGTTATTAGTGCTACATAAAAGGTCTAAATGTAAAAATATCAAAATTGAACTTTCCAACTTTGAAATTTGGGTAGGAACCCATTATTGACCAACCAGTAAGATGGCCACCACGTTCACCTTATTTAACGCTGCGTGATTTCTTCTTAAAAAAATATATATGACACATTTTTATGCAAGCACCTGGCTTAACCCCGGGTGCAGCAAAAGAACTGCTATCTAGGTCGTAATTCAGGTTCAATGAAGCACACAATAGATCATTTACAAATGAAACAAAATTTATTCGACAAAGTCAATCAGCCAAACTGAAAGAAAAATGGACACTCAGAGTTAAAGTACAAATACCACTCAACAAGCGATCGATTGAAACAATTAATTAAAGAAAGTGTTAATAATCCAAAATATCCTGTAGTAATTTGCGATTTTCATTAAAGGACGCACAAACACAAAAACCAACTGATTGGGGAACTTCAACTACATGAGGCGGGGTTCGTTGTAATTTGAGATATAATATTGGCTCTTTGATGGTGGAAACACTCCCATTAAGTGATACTTGAAGATCTTAAGGAAAGGTTTCACATAAGCGAGAACTGCTTAATAAACGAAACACTCTTTTTAAACTTCACTTATTTAATCCGTTACTTTAAACGGCTACTACTCATATCGGCCTCGTGTTCCTGTAGAAGAATGTATCTGGTTAAATTTGTTGAAGATTCCAATGACAAAATTCCTATCTACATTAAAAATCAGTCGGCAACAGTTGTTACTTTCGTACGGTGTAAGGTCTGAATTAGTGTTTTTTCAATATGGCCAAAGCCCTACTCTTAGATATTCCGAATTTAGCTTCAATTTGGCGATTTTATAATTATAGTTGAATTTATTTACATTTATTTTATTTTATTTTTGGCTTTTATTTTTAAGTGAGCGGTGTTTCAAGGCTGCTATACCTACAGTATAAAGACAGTGTGGCCCTAATGCTCCATATCTTACAACTGTTAATAAAGCATTATAGAGTCACTGTATCTACCAACCTAATCCACTATAGTTTTACAAACATCCATTCCGGAACACGGATTCGAACCAGGAACCCCTAGTACCGCAGTCGCGCTTCAACTCCAACAGGCAGCCATCTGGTTGGACGCCTCCAATGATACCAGTTACCTCCTCTGAATCTCGAATTATATTATATTTGCGCCTCGGTGTCCCAAATGCTCCATAATTGGTAAGATTTTCCCTAAATCTTATAATAATCGATTTTATGAGGTTTACGTTTCTGTGGGTATTGATTGAAATTTGCTTCAGCTGCAGTATCCAAATTGTTATTGTGCTGAATAAAACACATAACATAACATATCATATTTTTCAGAACCTTCAAAAGCCATATTTTCGCGGTTACGAGAAAGAATACAAAAATAACATTTGCAAACGTCCATTACGATGATTGCGTTAATTCATATTTTACACCTTGAATAGTAGATTATCTATAAAATATCGGATGAAAGGTGGGAATCGGCCCCGCTTATAGTATATTTTAGAAGGGATCGTTACCTAAACTTTATATAAAAAAATATGTTTGCGATGAAAATGAATAACTGACGAATTTTTGTAAACATTTTAATGCCATTCAATTCTTCTCAAAAAAGATTCTTAACATGCAAACACAGTTCCGATAAAGGGCGATATAGGCTTCTAAAAATCGTTTGTTCATAGCTCAAAATCAAATAACTGTAGGCCAGTTTGGTTTTTAACATCGAGTTTATCTCTAAAAGATACATCGAGATTGTGATGTAAATCTCTATCTCTTATAGTTGAAAAGTTACCCCATACTAACGATCAAATTTGGTCACCCTGAACAATATCGCGTCGTGAATTTTCATTTTGATTGAGAGTTCTAATTTTAGGAATTACAATCCAGATTTTAAAAATCTTGTGAAATCTATTTCAAAAAAGCATTTTCAAAAATTTTCAGTAGCCAGCAGTTTTTGTGTGGACGAAATACCTTTTTTTCACGTTCAATTATTTTGATGAAAAGTAACACTGTCGAAGAGACCCCTAAGAAAACTGTATTTCCTAGTTTTCTTGTTCACTATTACAAATTTAGCTTATCGTCATCATTTACATCTCAATTATTAGATATCTCTCACTTGGAAAGGGGATGATTACACCTGTTGAATGGGCGAGGGTTTATGACTTTGACAGTGTCCAAATGGGTATTAAATTTACAACATCTGCACCTACATTGAAATCTGATTCAATACGTCTTGTAAATCAGTCACTTCTTCTCGGCCTATTCAACCCAATATAGTCAATCTCTAATTTACACATTTCCGAATGCTGTATTATTTCCGAACCCTTTTCGAGGCGTTTTCCGCCGTCCTTTTACGTAGTGTCATTGTAAGATACATCATTCACAATTATTCCGACCAAATTTGTCTACAGGGCAATAATGCCAACGTTTTAAACGGAATTTAATGGAATCTCTTCAAATGATTTATAATGATATACGTTTGACGTGCCCCATTATTGGAAAATTGTAGTAAACGTTAAAAGTTTATCATTAAAACAAACTCCCTCGCTTCTGGCTGTCATTGATAGATTAAAACTGTACAAAAAACATGTGGGTCACGTCACGAGCATCTCCTTCGTTCGAGTACTTAAATGCAGCAGGGGGAACAAATTGCATTTCTATGAGAAAATGAGGATTATTTCAATTAAAATCGAACTTGAAAGAACTCATTCGATCTAGAGAACGGCAATCAAAACAATTAAATTTTCTATTCTTAAATCTACCCCATCGCTTTTTCGGTGTAGTGTTGTACGTAATTGATTTTTTATGTGCGTTTAGGCCGTAATTTATTGTGTAACTATTACTAGCAGAAAATAATTTTGCAGTAGTGAAACGAGAAATGTACGTTCCTATGTTTTAGCTAAAAGGCCAATTCTCGAGAGATGCAATATTGAAATCAACTTTCTAGGGCGATGTGACATTTAAATTAACTTCATTTTTCATTAAAAATAGTTTCGTACTCTTCCGTTTCTGCAAGTAGAGAATTTTGCAATGGAGAAACGTCGGGAGCTAGTTTTAATATCACATTTTAGATGAGGGTCTTTAATGTTCTAACCTCACGTTTTTTGCAGGTGATCCCCTTCGTGTTGGAATGGATCTCACCATTGCCAGTTTCGATGCCATATCCGAAGTCAATATGGTATGTATCTATTTCGCCACCATTTTTCTAGTCTGGTTAGTCACTTGCATAGTATTTATTCTGACCCAAATCAGAAATTAAACAATGCTTACAATGTTACTTGGTTTAGTGAATGTAGAACTAAATTCTAATGTGAAATAGGTGCTTCAACAGAAAGCACATGTTAAAGTAGCTACCAAATGTACGTACATCAGAAGTAAATATGAAAGTACTTCCTAGATACTGAATAACTAAATATGAAATTGTATTTTCCTGAGAACAATAATTACACAAGCAATTAAAAGTTATAAAACACAGTACTCTGTGAGGTGCCCTATTTCAGTAATTTAACTGTTGACGTGCTCATAATTTTATAATGAAATTTACGACTTCATTGTGACTGACTATGTAAATAACTTTTCTAGTTTTGAGGCAACTGTATTGCTTCATTTAAGGCACTTATGAAACTGAAGCCGGCCCGTGTGGCGCAGTTCACTTAAAGCTGGACTGTGGTGCTAAGGGTCCCTGGTTCGAATCCGGGTTCGGGCATGAATATTTGTAAATGTATAGTGGGTTGGGTTGGTAGAGCAGCCTTGGCTAAAACCGCGCCCACTCAAAAATAAAGGTAAAATAAAAAAAATAAAAAACTTTATTTTTAATTCATGTAATTTCTGGAAAACCCGCACATATGACTCTTCACTTTTGCCTTTTAGTCCAGTCATTGTAGGAAATATAGAAAAAATAATTTGTGTAGTTCCAATTTTTTCGGGAATGTGTGGTTGAAGGTCACCTGACGATCGTGCAATAAAGTCCCGAGCGATTTCGGTGCCGCCGGTGGGAGGAGAGGGGGTTGAAGGTACAGTTTTGCAGTTTTTCGGCTATACTTCGAAAATGGTGGGTCGTATTAAAATATATTCTTATCAAAATTTAAAGCTCATCAAATCTTCTACAACTTTGATACATTTTTTGAAAAAACGCATCGTTTTCCAGCTACGGGCTCTTGAAGGTGAGAAATTTTCAAAAACCTCACATTTTCGGTCGAAACTTTCTTCGAGCTAACATGCTTCGACAGTTGGACTTTACCTACACGAAAATGAAGTGAAATTTCGTGAGCGAAGATATCGTCAAATTCAGATGTACGTACAATTCCTCTCCATGAGGATCGTCTAGGTCTTCTCTTCATCTTCTTCTAGGATTGGTGGAGAGTTAAAGCAGCTTCCTTGGCAGTTGGGCCAGACAATGGTACAAAATATGCCAGCCTTCTTACACCCACAGCTGACCCCGTAGTTCGCAGTAGAGCAACGGTGTTCTTTACTGGGAAAAGGTGTCCATCTTCACCTCTTTTCCAACCCCATTGTTCGAGAGGAAGTGATTTCTCCAGCTGCCGTCGGCAAGAAACCGAGCGCCACGTTATCCGACTCTCTTTTGGATCAGATTTTATTATCTTTGCATGCTATTTTATATTTCCCCGTAACTGGTTTCGTTGACCGAGTCCTTAATTTTCGGTCTACTACGACCGAACGCATAAATGGTAGTACTCTCACCACACCCAGGTTTATATAGGATTATTAGCAAGTGATAATTACTTATTCAATCATTATACCCACTTGTAATTACCATTAAACTTGCAAATTATTATTGAATTCAGTTATTGAAGTACGGCAAGAATTGAAGTTCATTAACAGTGCCAACAATATTGTACCACTGTAACTTTACAATTCATTGTTCTTAACTCGCACATTTTAATATCTTTACTCGATGAAGTTCATTGAGTCACTCTAAATTGCATATTTCTTCTCAGTATGTTGCTATACAATGGAATTTTATTAACTGACCTTCCGATCGCTTTCTTTACAAGTTAAATATCCATTTCGGTATACGTGTACAGTATAACAAACGAACATGTCAGTAACGGCATTTAAACAAAAGCTTGAAGTACACCACGCATCAATACCAGTATTTTATGCAAACTGTAAATAATAACAAACTCTGACATGAAATTCAATGGTTAATAGTTAGTACAACAATGATTGCGACCTGTAAATACACCTTTCAAAACACCACAAACAAAATAAACGTTAGACCCGCCATTATCGTCTAGTAAAATAGGGCAAGAGTTGTAGATAACTTTTGGTGCCCCAGAAATTTCGAAATTATCGGACTTTTTTCAATTATTCGCTTTTAACACACAAACAAAGCATCGTAGCGAAAACCTTACTAGGGGACAAAGTGAATAGCATTAAATTCTGCGCCGATTGACCCCCCCCCCCAAACATTTTGGAATATCCCACTTCTTGCTTCCTGATCATCATTTTTCTGCCCACAAATTCGGCTGACGCATATTACCAAAAATTATTCAAAGTCAAATTCAAGAGGTTTTATGCACGGAAACTCCGCTTCACCCTGCTCCACCTGCCCCTCATGAACGATTACTAAGGTACCAATTATTTTAATTATAATTATTTCCATTGTGAAATACACAATTATTAGGAGTTCCCATTACTATTATAGTTTCTACAACTTAAGAAGTATCAAATCTGATATTCAAGAAACCGTACTCGTACTAATCCCAAGTAAGGTAATTAATTGCTACCAACGGAAGAACATTTGGTATGTAGATGTAACTGACAAATCTGCACTTACTATCGGCTCGTAATAGTCGTAATGCATTCACTCCATTGTGGCGTCGCGTCGGTTCCGAACGAATAAAATTAAATCTCCATAAAAGCGACACTCAATTTTCAAGCCTTACACAATGCGCTTTTTTTAGCGTATCTGACTAATGAAAGGAATTTTAGAAACCCAGTTAAATCGCATTGTGCGTCAATGCGGTCCGACATGCGTTAAGCTTTTCGGCAAGCTTTCGAAAGCTCAAATATTAGGTTCTTAGTCACGTTTCGCTATCGACTACAGAAATATAACCTTCGTTGATCAATTGGGGTAGTTCCTAAAATGGTCAATGACAAAGTGTGGAATACTACAGTGTGTGGATTTCGCACGTCATTTAAACAACTTTGTCGTCACTTTTACTTTCGATTAAGTACACAAACAACTTGTACTATTTCTGTCCCTCTCATCACCTTGTCTTTCCATTGTGACCCACTATCACAACATGAATAAAGAATAATGCTGTAGCTCACAGTTGTTGAAGTTGCGGCACCATTACTGATATACTTCTTCAACTCCTAAAAACCGAATGAGAACGTGTATCACACTTATAATCTTTTGCCAAAACTTTTGTCATCAATTACTTTATATTGTTCGTTCTGTGGATTCTTTTGATTTCTCTGATCCATCGATCTTACAAATTCTTAAATAGTGCGGATTTTTGAGTTTCTTGGAAATCAGTTTTAATGTTTTTCCTATTCTGAAGCCCTTCCAATTTTTTAGATCTACACCTTTTCCACTTTTATTCGAGAAACTATAAAGTTAATTTGAGAAAGTATTTCAATTTCTTTAAATTCGCCCGCTTTTCGGGATTCTTTTTTTCGAGCTTTTCCAATCCTCTTTCAAATCCCCGAATTATACTGAGAGTTCATGAGCTTTCTTCAGATTCTGTTGTGTCTTCAGAACTTCCAGATTCTGTCTATTCTTCTAGATTTTATCTGACTTCAGATTGTTCGGATTATTCAAAATCTTTCCTTTTATCAGATCTTTGTTATTATTTACATTCTTTAATTTTTTCCATTTCTTTCATTTTTTCCTTTCTTATGATAAGTATACATCAGATCTTTCTACAAATGTATTTGAATTTTAATAATCCTTCGGATTCTTCCGTTTTTTCGAATTATTATGATTCCTCAAGTGGCTCAAATTTTTCCAATCCAGAATTTATTAGATTAATAAGTTCCGTTAAACTTTCGCAATTGTTTAGATTCTTCGAATGTTCAGATGTTCCTTTTCTATTTGAATCTTTCCGATTTTGACCCTTCGAATTGGTTTAACGCGCCTCTTTGGATTCTTCGATTATACTACGAGTTGTTTGGTTTTATACTAAAATTAATAATTCTCTCGGCTCTCCGAACTATTTCAAGTTTTTCAAAATCGTTTAGTAACAAAGAGAGCTATCGAAAAAGTTTCAAATAAAAGTTGCAAGATTGGATAGGATAAATTCAATGAACATAGAAACAACATTTTTAAAATGGCGGTTTCCGAGATAGCGACATCAGCTTCCTTATTTTAAATAGACGCCATATTGGATTTTTACGTATAGAGAAAAAAATTACAAAACCAGTGATACTAATCGTTTCCTATATAATAATCGTAAAACTTTCTTCACCTCATCCTACCCCTGTAACTGTACTCAAAGAAATGATATCAAATTTAAGACTATTAAAGAAACTATGATAAATATAATTTTCGCAACTATAGCAGAGATGAGGTGGATTTATTACTACAATGGAAACCTCATTAGTCAATGGTCAGTAGACCCCATATTTACGATAAATTCCATTCGTGGTCAAATATAAAGAGACGACAAAGGCCAGTATAATGCAACACATCTTCTTTTCTTTCAATGCAAATCTTATTTATTTCGCTATTTAAATTGGGCAACTTTCCATACACCGGTAAGGATTTTAATTTCAGTCCATTCCATAGTCGCCTTGCAACATTTGGATTAGGTTACTAATTTGTCTCTCTTTTTGGAAAGTGGGCATATTCAAGTAGATAAAATGCAAATGAACGGGAGCAGAAAAAGCAAAAGAGTACGTTTGGTAGATACCTACTATTGAAGATTGGTCGAATAGTTTCAGTATTTCCACATTTAAACGCAGCAAAAATTCCCAAATACAAGTTGTGTTACATGGTCTTTCAGACTTCGGGGAATTGACTTGAACCAAAGCTTTATTACTTATTAGCAACAGAAAAAACAATCCTATAATGGAGAAATTGTACATTTGGTTGAAATAAAGTGCTTCAAGTATTCAAAGCACAAACTCGAAATAATTTTCTGATCTCCCAAAAAACGATTTTCTCCTAAATAAACGCGATGGACATTTCGGAAAACCCTTTCAAGGAATTGTAATGAAAGCAAGCATAAAACAATTGATTAACAAATTTTTATAATCAATGACGTCAGACAAGAAACCGTTTCTTGGTGAAATAATATAATGGAAAATCTGCCTTTCCGGTCATGTTGACTTTTGAAGGTTGTTACTCAAAAGGTGGTGGTTTCACTCTGACGCAGTGATAAAGGCTCGAAAGCCAGTTGATAAAAATGTATTAACAAAGGATTAATGGATTGCTTAAATATGTCAGTCGTGCTTTACAAGGATAATCGAGATTTCATTTGAGTTTGTGTACAAATGTGTTTTTTATCGAATAAGCTTCCCTTGACTTGGTTTGCATAATTACCGTATACTTTGACGTAATCTACTTTACATAGTATCAAGATCGTTTTGTTCAGTTATAACACAATTTATACTAAAAAATTGAAATTTTATTCGAGTTGTTGAACAAATTACCATTGATGCATTTATTCAAATTAGCAAAGGCCATAAATCCAGTCAGTGTTTATGTTTCATAATTATGCTCATTATACGCCGCGCTCGCCCTTAATTTCGTTTAGCCACTCTCTGCTAACGTGATCATCGATAATCTGGAGCATCCTTGATGAGCTTTACTGCACGTTTTCCAACTTCCTTAAATAAATTCCTAATCACCTGCCATAAAACGAGTCTGTTGTCATCATCTCTGCTACCTGCGAAGTAATTACAAGAAACGTAGAACAAAATGCGACGATTGTTTGTTTCCCACTAAACGTAAACCTTTTGCTTACAGGACTACACGATCACAATGTATCTAAACCAATATTGGAAAGACGAACGACTGGCCTTTAGCACCGATGAAGAAATATTAACACTTTCCGGAGATTTCGCGGAGAAAATCTGGGTTCCCGATACGTTCTTCGCAAACGACAAAAATAGGCAAGTCTGTCTCACATATGTACACACTTTCTTATTTTATATACTTATTGAAACGGAAATTGAAAAATCCCACAGAAAATCAAATATAAAATATATATACGCTTTATTGAGTTCATTTTGTGTTTACGACAAAATCTGTTAAGCCCTGAAGATGTTGATGCGACCGTCACATTCTGCAAAGTATATACTTAACCCAATTCTCGGCACATCTGAAAAATTTAATCGATAATAAAATTAAGGACTGCTTACTGTGGAATATTTAATTAAACTTTTTACGTCAATTTATTATTTGGTAATCGTCTTTTTCAGCTTTTTGCACGACGTTACCGAGAGAAACAAACTGGTGAGATTAAACGGCGACGGGGCAATTACCTACGGAATGCGTTTCACCACAACGCTCGCATGTATGATGGACTTGCACTATTACCCCCTCGATTCCCAAAATTGCACCGTAGAAATTGAAAGTTGTAAGTATGTACCTACACAAAAATTGAACGATAGAATATGTAACGAGTTCGCTTTCTAAGACATTATGAATTATTAATAAGCTCGTTTGACATACTTAATTCATACGAAGCTTTAACAATACTGAAAGCCTAAAACTGTCCTTGATTTGTTTCAGATGGATATACAGTTATGGACGTCGTGATGTATTGGAAGGAAACTCCAGTTAGAGGCGTCGAGGAAGCCGAATTGCCGCAATTTACTATAATAGGTTATGAGACTAACGACAGGAAGGAACGTCTTGCGACTGGAATCTATCAAAGACTTTCACTTTCATTTAAATTGCAAAGGAATATCGGATATTTTGTATTTCAAACGTATCTACCCAGTATACTAATCGTCATGCTCTCTTGGGTGTCATTTTGGATTAATCACGAAGCGACTAGTGCTAGAGTAGCTTTAGGTAAGTAGCCTATGTGGTGGTTATCCCATCCATACCTACTATAAACGAAACACTGAAGTTGTTGAAAAAAGTCGCAATATTGTAAGCAAGTATATACAGGGTGTAAATCGATGATATGTTTTAAATGCAATAGGTGGTAGACTTAAAAGTCGATTTGGCTACGTCTCGCATGTCGAGTCAGAGGTACAGAGCTTCTTACAATTATGTAAGTAATTTATGTACGTGAACAGCAGAATGATTGTGCTACAGGTGTTTCATTATCTTAGGGATTACGCCACAGTAAGAATTTCTTTAATTTTTATCTACAATATGACAGATTGGTGGTAGTAGAAATATTCATCGGAACACTTATGTGAATAAAACAAATATAATACATAAATAAATAATATGATTGCCATCTTTTGCTCGCCATGGAAACCAAGATGTCTGAAATTTATATATTTTAATGTATAAAATGCAATAATGCAAATAATATTTAATATAAATATAATAAAAGTGATGAATCAAAATTTTACGCTTTTTTTCCAAAAATTCTAAAATATATAGTGTGGTCTGTATACAAAAATGTAGTGTAGGGTCATATAAGAAAAACTACCTACATAAAAGCTGTGTATCGCCATGGAAAAATTCTCTAAGAAAGATTTTGCCAAAATCAATTATCTTTAATAATAAGAATATTATGGGTATTAAAGAAATCCTTATCAATATTTGAAATAGGGATTTTCCCGTATATAAATAAATAAATAAATAAATAAAAGTAAATTTGTGCAAAAATTCTTAAAAATCCTTGACTCTCTGGAAGATGCCTAAATATAAGTACTTACAAGAGTCTTAAGAGTCTGAACAGATCTTTTGAATAGCTTTTTAAGAAACTCTTAAAATATATCTAAAAAAATCTTTGAAGGACCTCTTGGAGAACGTTCTCAGAAGATTATTTCCCGGTTTAAAGAAATCACTCAAGGATGTCGAAACTTCTCCGACCATTTTGTGGAGAAACTTTAACGTTTTAAAAAATATATAAAGAATCGTTCAAGAATCTGTAAAAAATTACGAATCTTTGAAACACCCTTGAGGGGGCTATACACCGAAGAATTTAGAAAATAACGGACAAACTCCTTGAAAAAACCGCGAACTTCCCATGCTGTAGTAATTTATTTTAGAGATTTTAGTCCATAAAACAATAACTTCAAAGTTCAAAGCAGTATTTTCATTATTAATGGAAAAATTTCGACTGTGAGGTGGGCCGCCTAATGAAGGTAACCAAAACTAAGTGCTAAGTGGTCATCATTGCGGATTGCCGCATGTCTCTCTTGCGAGGGGGCGTGGTGGGATTAGCGCTGCATATCAATTAATCACCTGCTATATAGAGCTCTTAACCATTCGCCAAAGGACCTTTAAAACCATGGAAAAATGTATAAACATGTTATGAAGATGTTTTTATTTCTTTAAAAATGGCTGAAGCTTTTCCCCAGAGCTTTTGATAAAGGTCTCTGAAGATGCTTTAACGCAGAACGAAATGGACAATGACATTCTAAATAACTAAAACTGAACTATAAGAAAATGAAGATGCATTCTTACCATACAATATCTATAAAATATCCAATGAATCTTCAAAAAAAACTTGTAGAGAACCACCCTGAAGGATCATATATATATCTAAAAATACTCCAGGAATTACTTCAGAAATGTACAAAGAATCTCAACAGAATCTATGAATAATTTAGGAATTTTTGCAATAACGGGGAAGAAGAATTTCTTAGGAACCCTGAGGAACTTCATCAGTAAGAATATCATAAGGAATATTTTGCAGAACTTAAAAGATCCCTAAGTATGGATACCCTCAATATGCTCATAAAATTCTGCTAGGAATCTCTGACGAAGAGAAGAACAAAACAGATAGTATAGTGAATGTCTCAGAAGGTGCATTAAAAAATATTGGAATATTCTCTTAACAACCTCCAAAAATTCAAAAACGTTTGAAGTAAATAAATGGGCGGGGGGGGAGGGGGTTATTGCTAACGCTCTATTTTGCATGACTAAAATCTCTGTTTACAGCAGAAAATCGGTATACGAAGAGATTTAAAAAAGTTGAATAACTCAAAAAGACTGTGTAGCTCAGTGGTAGAGCGTTGGTCTACATAGCCGGAGGTCGGGTGTTCAAACCTGGACTGAGGTAAGAATTTTTCATCTGTGGCAGAGATGGGAATTTCCTTAGATCAGTTTCGAGCATTCTGCCGACTACTCCGAAATAGGTTTTCTTGCAGTTTTCCTAATTCGTAAGGTACATACCGGAGTACTTTAAAGGGGGACCTCTAAAAAGCATTGTGCGGGTCACTGTGTAAATGAACAGAAGCCCGTTGAGGGCCCAGAACAAGTGGGGCAATAAGGGCCACTCTGTAAATGGACAGAACCCCGTTGACGGCCCACAACAAGAGGGGCAATATAAATAAATACGCGCAAAAAATTTTAATTAAAATAAAAATTTTATAAACCGTATTAACCTTGCAAAAAATAGCACAAAATTGAGATACGAACAGAATTTTAATTTTACAACATCGACTGGGCTTGAAAGTGGACAATTTTATTTCAAAAATCATAAGGGCACAAAATTTATATGATTTCGAAAGATAGCACAAATATTGAATGTACTGCATGGCATTCATACATTGAACTTCTTAATCTTGCTACATTTGTATGCCAAAAACAAAATTATTCTTTTGCAAGGTGTCTGACTTTGTGACTTCTTCATGTGACGTACACATCGATGATGTACCTAAACAAAACGGAATTTTATTCAATCCAGTTAAAGTAATTTAGATCTACTTCATTTGAGTTCATCAGCGTTCAAAGCACGCCAAATATAGCAAACATTAAAATTAAAACATCTATGCTCGTAATTGTCGATTTAATCGTTCCCATTGCGAAATACCTTGCAAGTGACTTTTAAAAACTACTCGAAACTGGTTCTTGGAACTGCGGACGTAGTTCTATCGGCGGCATCTTTAATATAATCTTGTATAAATCTGAGTTCTTTATTAGTGGTCGGAACCATTTTCCTACTTGTTTATGTCATAAACATTTTATTGCGACATTTTTGTTAATCGAGTAGCTCTTCTTTATTAACATGAATGTTATTCATTTAGCGTGCACGTTTGAATACATATCTTTATCGGATTGGCAGCAAAATCCTCTAATTTTTCAACGTTCAACGGTACCGGTAGCATTTGAATGCAGCACGCTTTCGAGATAATGTAAGTAAATCTAATTAAAGGAAAACTTTCGCCAAAGCGTTTTAGTTAAAATTCGAAGTGAGGGTAGGATTTACTATAACAGTATTAACATTTTACAACCGAATGCCAATCTCCTTTATACGTAATCCATCATTTAAAGGACTAATCGTCATTTTAACTTCAGGAGGGGCTAAAAATGTGGAAGCCACAGTATTCAGATTGGAAAGATTCTTTTTCGATCGACTCCTACGTTTCTATGCGATCCACTATTTTAAATAGGAACATTTACACAATAGTTGTTGGTAGTTAGGTTGGATACGAAGTCCTAAAGTGGTTAACTTTGATAACTAAAGTTAACTTTGATTCCAGAAACTGAGGCAGGAACAGAAAGTTATGCGGTTTTCGCAAAATTATCCTAATTAGTTTAGTTAGTACACATTGCGTATCGTCTGTAGGTGAATAATGGTAATGTTATTAGGTTGACCTTTAACCCAGGGAATAGAAGATCCATTGTGAATGCGCTGCTTGAAATTAAAGTGCCGCATTATCTGGTAAGGGTTAGGGATGTAGGATTACCTCAAACCGTATCGTTATGGAACGAAACCGTCCGGTGACACGTATAGTTGTTTAGATCTAGTACGGGAGTGCCTCATGGATCTGTCCCCGGGCCCCTTTTGTGGATCGTGAAGTACGACGAGGTACTGATAGGATATCAACCGCTAAAGGGGTAGAACTGATGGGATTTGCCGACGACCTCCTGGTAGTAGTGCGTGACGAGGTGGTCCGCAAGCTGACACTAGTCCCCAGCAAAAACCAAACTCGTCATGATGGGAAGAAGAGGATAGTCGCGACTACCTCGGAAGTGATGGAGCAGAGGATATCCCTAGAAACGAAGATCAAGTGCCCGAGATGAGAGGTGAAAAAGGACGACACTTGAGGCTCGGATCGGTACAATAATAGGATAGCATAACATAGTGAACTTGATGACGGAGAATACGAACCTCTGGGGCAGTATTCGCGCTTTTGTCATGCGAGTGGTGAGGACCAGAGAGTTCGCAGGGCGCGAAACGGAAAGAAATAGGCAGTGAGCTATAACTACACTTTTGGCGAACATCTAGGGAGCGACCATCTGCCCCCGACCGGCTATATAGCGAATGTCCATGAACCTAGCAAAGCAAGGTCAGCAGAACACAATCAATAATATTGCATAATTAGGTGCTAATTGAATGCCCTATCCTTGAATTAAATGCTCCTTTTTTTTTAATTATTACATGTTCTGCCAGGTTCATATGAACTCAGCAGCAGCAGCAACTACCTTTAAAACCCAAGAAAATAAAAAGTTAACTAACTATAATTAGGTGCTAATTAAGTGCCCTATCCCCGAATTAAATGCTCCTTTTTTTTAAACTATTACATGTTCTGCCAGGTTCACAATTTAGAAAAAGGAGCATTTAATTCGGGAATAAGACACTTAATTAGCACCTAATTATAGTTTTCTTGGTTTTTTGAGGTAGTGCTGTGCTGAGTTCATATGAACATGGCAGAACATGTAATAATTTAAAAAAAAGGAGCATTTAATTCGGGAATAGGGCACTTAATTATGCAATATGTTTGATTGTGTTCTGCTGACCTTGCTCTGCTAGGTTAATGGACATTCCTAGCGAAAAATGTACAAGCGGTACCCTAAGCTACTACGGCATAGGGGATTGGTTTTAGTGGCTAAACCTCTGTCGAGGGAGTCCCACAGTCCCTTCCTATAGATTGAAGGAGCACTGAAGATCTACAAAAGCATCAGGCGTGAGGCGATAAATACCCAAGAAATGCACTATAAGTAGATGGATAACTTTAAGAACAATTAAAAAGCTCTGTAAACGGGTATAACTATAAACCCCCAAAAACACTGGAAAGTATCTATAAACCTCTGGAAACCTTTTATATACTCTAGCGAGTTTTGTGAACCCCTTAAGCCCTTTCCATAAACTTTCAAGACAAGCGTTCTATGCACTTCTAAAAGTGGGCCAGCGTAGGACCAAAAATCATCTGCAGAACCTTCAAAGGTTATGTAAGTACTTATAAGGTTTCGAAGAGTATCTAAAATGTTTTTCAGAAGCTTTTATCGCTTTAAGAACATCGAAAGTCCTTTTTAAGGGTCTGATTCCTTTCCAAATCTAGAAAAGACCGAACAGCTTTCGCAGGCCCAAGAAGTGCCAGAAGACACAGACAAGATATAGAAGGTTCTTGTAATAACCTAGAAAGCCTTAAAAATGACTTTCAAGACACCTTGACAAGGCGCTGAAAGCGCTGTAAAAAAAATCGAGAGGCGTTGGAAAGTCTGCGGTGCTTTGTATCGTATTAAAAGGCGTAATAGGAATGCGTTTAAAAGGATTCAAGAGTCTCCTAGTGCCGTAAGTCGTTTACAAAAATCAATGAGATGACGCCATTACTAGAGCTTTTGAAAGCATTCCAGGCCCATTACAAAGCTATTCCAAAGCTGACGAACGAGTAGAATCGACCCGAAAAGCAGCCCTGCAAATGCCTACAATTTTCTGAAAGAGACCTGTTCCAGTTAAGAGAATCTGGAATTTAAAAGGCAATTGTAGGTTATGGGCATAGAACTTAGGAAAGGTTAAGGTTATGAATACTATTTTATTTCTCTATGGTGCATATCAATTGCAGAATGGTTATTACTATTGCTCTGTTAACTACGTCACGCAGACGTTATTAAGTGCAAATTTGGTGGGATATTTACAAATAAACACAAGGTGGTTTATTTTACTTGAATGTGCACTTCAGTGTTAGTTTTTCATTTTAGAAATGTTTGTACATGCGTAACTTATGTTTAAATTGTTTCGTTTTGTAATAAGGTGTTAGAGGTAAGACACATGTGTTTTATAAGTTTTATTTGTTCGTTGCGATAAGGAGTTTTATTGTTAGGCGAAATTTAATAAATGCGCGTGTTCTTTCGTTGATAAGAAAATGCAAGGGTTACGAAGAATTGTGTGTTTCATATGGAGAAGTGGAGATGCTTGCGCGTTCCGTTCCGTCGTGACAGCGAATTTGCCGCGCCAATATTGCGCGTCCACGAGCATCGCGCGAATTTACAGTTACGCGAGATAATCTAGGCGAATTGTGATTGGCGATTTATTTGAAAATTCCTAAAGAAAGAGTTTGTTTTATGGTGGAAGTGGTGTTTCCTTAAATACTGGAGATATAGCGAGATGCCGGTTTTCTTACTATTTTTGTTTAAATATTTAAGTTCGTCTAGTGAGTAAAAAGAGTAAAAATTCGTGGAAAGTTTTCTTTTAAATGTGTTCTCCGTTATCGCAAAAAGTTAGTACGTGTGTGACCAAGCAAGTTGTTCCATCGTGAAGACTTTCTATAAGGTTATCTTTTCATTATAAGTTAAAAGTGTTCTAACGTCCGGAAAACCACCAGATTTTGTCATCAAATTCAGTGTTATCAAAAAGAAATATTGATGTTCCTGACGAAAACCATCTCGATATGTCTATAGTATTATGTATAGTCATTGAAAACAACTTAAACATTTCTTATCGAAAATAATGTTTCCTAGTATTGTAATAGAATAAGTAGAAAAGTAAAAGCTTCCCGGCGAACCAATTCAATTTCCGCAAAGAGTTCGGGTATTATTATCCATGGTGTATGACTGTTAGTAATTGATCTGCAATTATGCCTTACTGAAGGACGTGTCGAACTATAATAAATATATTAGAGGATAAATGGATAGCTCTCGGGATACACTAAAGATTGCCTAGAAAAAAGGACATAATAAAAAACCGATAAATATACATTAGATCTCACACTAACCCTATTTTGCTAGAGGGATGTCCCAAAAGGACCAATTCTGAGCCTAATACCTTTTTTTCACTACTAGCGTCTGATGACATGAATTAACCTTTTTTCCACTTGTAAAGTAGGCTTTCTCGGCATTTGTTCAAAGTGGTTAATAATGTGGACATTATTAACTAGTAGTCAATAATGAGAACTGTCACGCTGTCACTTTTAGAAAACACAACCGGAAATTTCGCTCAATAAACGTTTGGACAAGTTCTCTAAAATGAATAATTGCCACCCTCCGCCATTTCCAGAGAAATTACATACCTAAAATTTATCACATTTTGAAAAAATTCGAACGAAATTACTCTTTGAAAATATCTCAATGACAGAACAAAATACGGCCTGTTTGACTTGTACTTCTACGTACTTGATTGACATGTTAAATTAATAAACAAAAAATTCTGTTCAACCGTTCACTTTCTTATCAATATAATATGTTAATTTAGAGGATTTCAAGTGCTAGTAGTGAAAAAAATAGTATATATACCACGGTAGAGAAGTCTATTATTGCCTTCGCACCTTACATCCCTCGGCGCAAGCGCCTCGAGATGTACTCTTCGACTGCTGCTTGGGCAACAACAACTACTTCTCTTCTTTTCTTTTCCGCTACTTGCACTCCTTGAGCGGTGTCGCTTTGATCCGTGTCGTCTTGATCTGTGTCGTTTTGATTCGCGTCGTTTATCGCCAACGCTCCTCCTTCGTCTCCGAAATACCCACGGCGCGTTTGCGGCCATCTCGCAATACGGCCTTCTATCTTCGGATGACATACTTTTCCAGCAAGAGCCTTGATATATAATCTACTATTAATATACGAGTATATTTTAAGAAATAGTCTACATCTTCAACGAGGGTAAATAAATAAGACAATATGACAATTATACATCCTAATACAGACAAGAAACAATAATAAAAATAAAATACCCTATCATACGCGCGTTATAAAATCACATTCCAGGAAGGAAATTAATGGGATTATGGATTAACACTTTCTTATCCTTGTCTAGGTATCACAACCGTCCTCACCATGACCACCATTAGCACCGGCGTTCGCAGTTCATTACCTAGGATAAGTTACGTAAAAGCTATTGACATATACTTAGTGATGTGTTTCGTCTTCGTGTTTGCTGCTCTTCTTGAATACGCGGCTGTAAATTATACGTATTGGGGAGCAAGAGCGAAAAAGAAGAGCAAAAAGTCAAAGGAAGTCGAAGAGAAAAGGCCAGGTGCGTAGTATTTTGATATTTATCCCATGGTATTATGAGTAGATTAGAATTCCTGCCAGAAATGGTCACGTTTACAAAAACATCCTCTTTTTCTGATTGTGATTAATCCGAAATCTACATCTATTACACATTGTATGCGTGTTTTAATAAAGAAAAAGTAGGCAACAAGGGGGCAATAAATACGAAAATAATATACAGTGCGGAAAAAAGTATAGACTACCCCTAATAATTTTGTGCTTCTCGGCTTTAATAAAAAACCCTCGAACGTCAATTTAGTTTTTCAGTTTTCTACATTTTGATATTGATTTCTGTTTGCTAAATTCTCGATTAATTTTTAACTGAATTATCTGAATGTCCAAGACATAAATTGATGTATTTTTGTTGACTATATGTATTTTACAAGGTTAAAATAAATGGTCGTTAAAAAAGGGATGGTAATACCGAGGATCCTTCGATATTTCGTTGTATCGGTTTATTAAATCAAGGGTTCGTTGCTACGTACGAACCTATACGAGATTTTGTTTATTCATCGATTCACCGAATAAGATGCAAGAAATAAAGGCAAAAGCCTGTACTTTGTCGTCCTCCAGAAATGTTCTTTATCTCGTCGTCTCAGGTTTCATCTGTGTGGCAGCCAACGATGTCTTCAGATTTGTTTCATGGTTCGCTGTCTCGTAGTCGTAGTTTACGTAGTTTTGGGTATACAGTTCGCAAGCAAAAGAAAAACAACACGCTGCCATTTCACACAATACGATACGCTTTCAGGCGACCATTAATAAATGGAAAGTTTTCGATTTATGGTGAAACTCAGTTGTTAATATTGATACACGATGGAAACTGGTAAAACCCGGACCCGGACTTGGTAGGTTAAAGCCGGATCCGGACCCGGACTTGGTGGGTGAAAGCCGAACCCAGATCTGGACTTGGTGGGTTTTTCCTGCATCGGCACATCGACGCCATAATGACGATTCTTACTTTTTTGGTTAGATTTACCCTTTTTATGCGTCAAAAGCGATCACCCCATATTTTCAAAATGGAGGAAGAAAGTAGAATCAAATTAGTTACGTAAATGAAACGGGCAATTAATTTCTTTTGTAATCAGTCCTTGTAGTCGCTGTATTAGGCTTTATTTTAGGCGAACGCTATAGCGGAAGCGGAATTTCACAAAAATCGCTCCATAAATACACGAAAGCTTAATCTAATTGTATCAGATCGGCTTTGTATTTTTACCGATCTCGTAACTTTTATCTTTACATAATAATGTATATACCTAATAACCAAATTATAAAGGATCTAGTAGTTTATTGGTACAAAATTCCCCCCACAAAAGTGATTCGTAACCGTGTCTTAGTTCGGGTTATGCTCCGAGTTTTATCTACAAAATCTCCGTCCGGTTTTTACCAACCAAGTCTGGGTTTTATCCTCGCGACCTTTTAATTTGGCCTTAAAAACAATTCTACCCGGATACAAAAATTCATGCGATCGATCTTCATGCATGAAGTGAGTAACTCTGTCTCTTCGCGTACCTATGAATTAAAGTTTTAACTACCCCTTCCCGCACTTTATACAAACCATCTTACTGATTATAGCATGATAAGTGTGTGATAAATCAGCACGTTAACGATACAATATGAATTTTTATATATATGCATACGTTTCCTCTGAATTATGAGTAAAAAGTAATTAATTTTTAATTAAAAAACAACGTAGCCCCCGTTACACAATCATTATAATTGATTTTATTATTTCAAAGAAAAAAACTATAAAGGTAATGTGTACCTCTCTTTCCTCCCTCTCTCTCTCTCTCTTGTGCACGACAAATGCAGAAATAATGCAGGAAAAATCAGCCCACTAGTCACATCGACATTTATATCGTCGGCTGCTCATTCCACTATTTTGGAAGATTGAACACCGCTTTGGGCGAAAACGTTACAGTACCGTAATGGGTAATGCGGGAAATCAAGATTTTTTCAAAAGCTGACGGGTGATGGATATTAAAAGAAAGTTTTTTTAAAGTATAAATCAGTGAAGTATAAAAAAAATTTTAATAGTTCGCATTTTCGCAATAGTCAGCATAATGTCAAGATCATACAAGTATTTGAAAGTAAGTGACATTTTTTTAACTGTCGTGTTATTTGATTAACAGTAAATTTGTTTCGGTTCGATTTAATTTAGGTAGTATTGGGAAAAGATAGTTAATTTTAGATTTATTAAAGTGTTTTTAAATTTTTAAAGCCAGTAAGTTTAGAGTCTTGTGTAATTTAAGCAAGCCGAGTGTGTGATTAAATGTAAAAATAAATTCATGAAAATTCTGTTTGGATCTCTAGTTTATGTGACCTTTTCAAGTCATTTTCAGTGGCGAACAGTGAGCTGACAGTTTTATTTTTAGCGCATTTCCACAAAAAAAAAATGCGCTATTGTGGCCACTTTGTCCGTCCGTCCGTCCGTCCGGCTGTCCGTCCGTCCGTCCGCTCGTTTTGCGACGCTACTAGTTCTTTATCTTAAGAGCTATTGTTCTACTTTTTTCGCTATTTGGTTCGTTATGGTGTCGAGTCTTGTACCAAGGAAGGAATTTTTCTGTACCGCTTACAAAAAAAGTTATTGTAAAAAAAAACAAAAAACCGTTTTTTTACATGTTCTATAATTTTACACTTTTGCCGTTTATTAACGATCTGCATGCTGGTCTGTCCGTCTGTTCCTTTGTCTGTCTGTCCATCTATCTGTCCGTGTGAACGATAACTTTGTTAGAAATGTTCGATCGCTTTTACATCTCCGTTAGTTATGAACTGAATTGCATGAAATTCAATATGGGCATAGCTTTAGCCATATAATACGCAATGCCAAAAGTTGAATCGAATTCACAGTGCCCTTTTCGCATCTCGACCATTTATAAACCGAATTGCAAACTTTTTTACTTATAAAAGTATTTGAATGAAATTTGATACATAGGCACTTGTAATAAAGGAAAGTCAAACGCCAATTTCAAAATTTGGTTTTGCGCATGCGCAGTGCCAACTTTTTTATTTGCGGAAGAATTTACACGAAATTTGATACATAGGCACTTGGAATAAAGGAAAATCAAACGCCAATTTCAAAATTTGGTTTTGCGCATGCGCAGTGCAAACTTTTTTATTTATGGAAGAATTTAAACGAAATTTGATACATAGGCACTTGGGATAAAGGAAAATCAAACGCCAATTTCAAAATTTGGTTTTGCGCATGCGCAGCGCCAACTTTTTTATTTATGGAAGAATTTAAACGAAATTTGATACATAGGCACTTGGGATAAAGGAAAATCAAACGCCAATTTCAAAATTTGGTTTTGCGCATGCGTAGTGCCAACTTTTTTATTTATGGAAGAATTTAAACGAAATTTGATACATAGGCACTTGGGATAAAGGAAAATCAAACGCCAATTTCAAAATTTGGTTTTGCGCATGCGCAGTTCCAACTATTTTATTTATGGAAGAATTTAAATGAAATTTGATACATAGGCACTTGGAATAAAGGATCATCGAGCGCCAGTCTCAAAATTTTCTTTTGCGCATGCGCAGTGCCAACTTTTTTATCTATGGCACCATTTAAGTGAAATTTGATACTTGCGCTTGGAACAAAGGAAAATCTAACATTAGTTTTAAAATTTAGGTTTGCGCAGTTCCAACTTTCTTATTTAGAAAAGCATTGAAATGAAATTCTTCTCATAAACTGAAATTGAAGTAACACGTCAAAAATGGATTGCCCATGTGCAACGCTATCTTTCATATTTGTGGCCGGATTTTTACGATTTTATCAGAAGTTGCATCTTATAAATGGGAAATGAATGCAAGTGGAAATGCGCTTTATGTAAATCGTTTACGACTACTTTTTAACTTGTTTTAAGTGTTAGCCCTAAAGTTCAGTGTTTGGTATTTTTGTAAAGGTCATGTTGTGCTGCCAGGTGGTTCACAGCAATCTCAACCCCTATGTCGCTGAAAAGAGTAATGAACGCTTTATTTATCAAGATGATATGAAATATTGCTTCTATTAGTATTAAGAAGGTATTTTATTTTCATAGGCTACAAGCAAAATAGCCAATGAAAATCGTGAAACAAAAAGTTTGTTTGGAGGAGTAAAAAGGCGCCAATAAAAAAATATAAAATTGCTAGGTCAATTTATATTGTACAGTATGCAACGGAACACAAGAGATATGGTTCGCTAAGAAAGGAAGGAATCTAATATAATTCTGCAAACCCAAAACTTCTACTTCCTATAGGAGAGAAGTACAGCTCTAAAAGAAAAATAAAAGCACAATACAAATTAGGGAATGAAAAATGTAGCTTCTTCATGAATTATGCGTGAGGTCGCAAACAAACATGAAGGCGCATAAATTTTGTAATAAGCGCATTTTCACATTCTATGACTTTCTTAGGTAAAATTTTGTCGTTTCTTTTAACCTCCACCAATCTCTTCTACGTTTTAAACCGCCGCGCCTTAAGACATTATCCAATTTTAATTCGCACCAAATTACAGAAATCGAGATTTATACCTTTTTAACTGACTGGTTTATTATCCGACACTATTTCCCTCCTTCAACGCTTTGTGTGCAAGATTAATGTGTAATCGTATATTAGATTTAATTCTTTTAAGCGCCTTCTTATACTATTTAATTTTTATTACTCCACGTAACATCTTATTCAGTAAGAGTTATGGTTATACAAAAACGAGATTATTTTTAGACTGAAAATTTTCCCCAAGCATTTGTACAGAGTTTGTTACAGGTGAAGATCAGTCTGAAGAAGTTCAATGTTTTTTTCGGTAATATTGCTTGAAACTGATGGAGTACTTGCTCACACTACCAACCTTTTTGGATAATGTCTTGTTTAATAAAATCTCCATTTTTCAACCTAGTTTCGCCAAAAATCTGCAACCTGCTTGATGTTCACAATGTATTTCATTACGGTTCCCTACTGAGAGCGTATCGTACAAAAAAGTGATTGATTGGAAGTGCTCAAAGCACAATGCATCCAGCCCCTATTCGTATAACTACGACCTTTTAAGGGGTACAAGTCTCGTTTAACATTTTCACATGACAATATCGTAAATTACTAAGAGACACTAAGCAGTAAACAACACCACAATTAACGATAATGACGATGTTTACCCTGCGTTCTGAATAATTTATAAATTTAATTGGATGTAGATATAGGTACGCACCGTATACAAGGAAGCATGTTTGAACATTCAATTGTGCTTAATAGTGTAATAAATTTAACACCTGTGTCATACATAGATGAAATCCGTGAGTGGGCCCGACTCGAAAACGTCGCCCATAGCGTGAATGTGCATATTCCGAAATGTACGCCCCCGTAAGATTTAGATTAGTATGTAGTTAGAGAATAATTTATGTGTTTACCCAGTAGCGATCCTTTAGAAAATTGTATTAACAATGACAAGCTCTCAAAAATTCTGTTATACTACTCCTACGCGCCACTTCAAAGTTTCATTTCCTCGTTTCGCAACCCACGACGTTATAATCAGACGTCAATCTATCCAGTAGTGTAATATTAGTTTTTATTTCATTTTGAACGAATAATTGCAATTACTGGTATTGAAATGTAAGAAGCATAAAACGTTATTTCATTTGGAAAACTTCTTAAAAAAAGCAAAAATTGTTTATTATTTGCCTCTTTTGGTGATTTTGCTTACTGTAGATTTCTCCTTTTCCCTCCTTGAAATTTAACTACAAAATTTTGAACTTGGATTCACTAAATGGCCATACAACTGTATATTAAAAATGAATTGCACATTACAAATGTTTCCCATATGCACTTTCCTTGGACATATGTTTCATTTAAAAACCCTGCCATGTAAAATAAATCGTAGTAACCACTTTGACTATAAAATACCTCTAATGTAAATCAAATCCAAAATCTGAACAATACATATTGAAACGCAGTAGTTCTGTTATGGTTTCGATAACGTCTTACTGAAATATCTTATTACTCTTTCTTGTCCATTCTGGATTTGGGACAGAACTCCAATTCCCACGTTGTTAGCGTCCCGTGTCCAATACAAAGTTGCCATGCGTATCAACATATCCAAGGATTGGCGATGTAGTTAGGGTTTCCTTGAGTTTTGAACGTTGTCGTTCTACCTAAAGATCCTTCTTTCTTAGTCACGTTGTTTCTTCTTCACAAGGACTACCGGAGAAGCCCAAAAAAACTATTTAATTCTGCAATAACATTTTCGTAATTGTTTATTGGTTAATGTCTTTTGCTACCACCAATCCCAAATGATTTTAAAGTCGTTAATCAATGCCACGCAACTCAAAAAACTGTAGATCTTGTAGTTCTCAAATCCATGGTTTTATTGCGCTGTGCTCAGAATGTAATATATTTCCACTAAAAAGGATGTAACTTGGTAAAGGAACCACAGGTGATTAAAGAACAAAGGTGTTACACTACGTACTATTACACTCGTCTATTGACCATAATTATCCTTAAGCATTCTACGAAAATCAGTATTTGTATGGGGATTCATTTTATGAACAGCGGTTTTACAACCGGATATATTTTTTCCAGACGTCCCAATCGCCCTTTGTGAGTACCCTCTTCCGACAATCCTTTCTGGAGATATAAGGGAATGTATCCGATCACGATAAGGGGTCAAGGAGGAGGACTATGGTTGGTAGGAATTAATTCCTTTCGTTGAGACCTTTCATTAGAGTACTATGAAGGATAAAACCAGTTCCACTCCCCCCCCCCCCCCCGAACCCATCGCCCACTAATCTCGAAAAAGAGTCGCCCGAGAAAGTTATAGTTTGAGACCTTTCATTAGAATACCATGAAGGGTAGTAGAACATGTGTTAACCCCCCAAAAGTTTAACTTGACACCACTAAACGCATACGTTTGCAAAATCTGAGACCAATTGGTTGGGGTATGTAAAAGTTATGCACGTTTTACTTTCAAAAACAGCATCTCAGGAAATAATTCATGGGGGGGGGGGCTCCCCTTTAAGACAGCGAAATTTGATGGCCGTGATGTCGCCCGCGTCATTTTAGTTGGCGTGGAGTTGTTAACGGAGGCCCCCACTCTGGCGGGAGTTGTTCTTGAATAAAAACATAATTTGAATATGCTAGCACTAACATGCACGAGTTAAACCACCCTGACGATATATAATCAAAAGTGCCAAAGCGGTGACATTACATTTTATGTACTGGCTATGCCCAGTTTGAATTTCATGCAATTCGGTTCATAACTAACGGAGATGTCAAAAGGGCCTTTCTTATTTCTTGGCTCACATTTCCCAATTTACGAACTTCGATCTAAAAATTTGATTAAGAATCCACCTGTAAAATTTTATCGTAATCAGTCTCCGTTCTATTTTAAATCGGGAGACATGAAGCCATCGAGCGGACGGACGGACGAGCGAGAGAACAACTCGACGCTAAAAACAGCTTAAAAAGTCTACGCATATGTGCGGACCACAATATCTTTTGGCTGCGTTCCCAACTAAGTCGCCCCAATATTGACGAAGACAGAAAGAACACATAAATTATAGTTGTGCAGTTTTCCTTATGAAATTATTGAATAAATATTTTGATCAACCAACTTAACCAAAATACGAGCAAGTATAGCATGAAAAGCACTTAGTTCCTGTCAAAGTCATGTGTTTTGCCGTTTCCCCGACGAAATTGATGTATACTTGAAACTTCAATGAGCTTTCTACGTCTTTCTACTTAGTTACATTTTCAATGGCTGAAGAATCTGGGGCATTATTTACGAAATATGCGCAAAGTTAGTTCGTTTCATTTGAATGTGTTTCTCAGTGTTATTTTTTTCCTTTTAGAAATGTTGTAAATGCGTAATTCTTGCTCAAAAGGTATTAATTCGTTATAGATTTCTCTCTTCTCAAATGGCACGTACGTAGTTAAAATTGAATATCTACAACGGGGCAACTACGATAAGGCAATTCGACAATGGAGTAACCTACGACGTCGATAAATATCTTGTTTATGCACTAGGAGTTCTCGATGCGCTTTCGTGGATGCTTTAATGTGAAGTGGTCTGGATTCGCCCCAAAACTTGAACGTAGTTAACGGTACACGGACCGACTGCAGAATTCCTGATTTCCCTGTCTCTGGTTGGAATGACTGGATGGTTAGCGGGCGTGGCTTCGTGGAAGTTTTCGCGTCCTCGTTTTCCTAAAAAATGCGGGTGGAAATTTCATCCGGGCACCGCTCTATGGAGATGATACTTGATTCTCGATATAATTTCGTTCTTGTATGAAACTATGAACAGACATAGTTATCGACTATCCTTGTGGTTATTTTATATCAATGACTCATTCCCAATTACCTCATTCCGAATATACATACGCAAAGTAGTATTTATGATCCTATTCTATTCACATGTGTAACAAAATTGCATTTATAACCGCGGTTGTTACTTTATGTTTCTAATTCCCTTTCAGCATCCTCACGGTTAAATAATATAATACCAACTTTGGTAGTTATAATTGAAACACATATTTCCTGGCAATGCAAAAACACATGTATTCAAGGTGACAGTTATACCTAAATATAACTTAAGCACTCTTATCAATTTAAAAATCCTTATACAAATTTTCGTGTATACGGAAGTCTGGTTACACTCGCCAATTCTAGAAGAACTGCCAAACATTTGAGTAAACTCTCGAATTAGGTACTCTTAAATTATATTTGAGCATTTGTACTGTTGTGGGATAAATGTAGTATTTAAGTTTACAACATAGGCAAAAAGTACCACATAAGAATATAATAAAATTTTAATTATATTCATCAGGGACCAAATCGACTGATACAACTTATCAACCGCACAATGAAGACATCATTGAACTGCAAGACGTTCGCATGAGCCCTATAGCATCAATCAGAAATCGACATAACAGTTCGAAATCAACATCTGGTGGTGCCACGGGCGAAGTAGATCCTTCAAAATTTCCTCCTAGTTTTCGAATTTCAAGATCCGTAGGTTATGGCTTCAATCCCCGGTCCACGCCGGGTCTTCGTTATAGAGGCTCTAAGGGTAAGTAGCATTAATCGTCTACGCCTTTACTAATTGCCGCTCTTGCAGGAAATCCACTTCATAAACCGAAAGTTTTCCACGTAATCCGTAAGGGCGCTTGCGCCCTAAAAGCGTCCATGCCGAAAATAAAAGATGTAAATGTTATCGATAAGTATTCAAGGATCATATTTCCAGTAACGTTTTTGTTATTCAACGTCGGTTACTGGGCGTTTTATTTCTTCGAGTGACGAGTACTTTTGCGTAGGTGCATTCGGTAAATTTCCTTGAGTCGAAGATGTAATTACAGACCTTGTGATTAAAATTGTGCGAATGAAACTGTACATAGAAGGTAATGCGTATATACATTTCGAACAAATGGGAATATTGTACATTCGTATATTTTTATGTTATAAGAAAAAAATATATGTACCTATTTAAGAAGATGTAGGTCGGCAAAATCATATTTTTGAAAGTTGATGTTTGTTGAGGATTGTTAAAACACCAAAAATAGGGAGCGCAATATATACTATTATTATTATCATTTAAGGTGTGTGGGAAAAAGTCTAAGATTTTTAATTTTTACAATTTTACAAACAAAAACTACATCTTTAGAATTCAGCAGTGAGGTTGAAACCAATATCGACATTGAGTACCACTATAAATAGGGTGCAGTGGTACAGTCAGCAGTTAGTTCAGCTTAAAAGCTGGAATCTCAAATTTGCTGAGGCGGATTCTACTGAATTTTGGGGTATCCATCAACTCATTATTTCTGGTTAAAAATAAGTCTTTCTAAAAAGGGAAAAGCGAACCTTCTCCTTGCTAAAATTTTCAGTGGACTTCTATAATCCACTATTATATGTGGTTTAGCGTTTGTTGAAAAGTCAGAACATGCAACATCAGATGTTCTCTTTAAACATTCGCATTTACGTAGCGTATCCAGAAAGTAAGTCTCCCTATTGTTTTTTTTCTTTTAAAGTAAAAGTATTGTTCATGCGGTCCATGCAACGGCGGCGGCCGCAGACCAACGGTTGAAGGTAATCGGCCACGATACAACACTTTCTCTTTTATTTACACATTTCCCTCTCTTTAATTCCACTTCCTAATTCTATTATGCGTAAAATACACAACATTTGCTTATCTAAACGCGCACCTGCTATAACGCATCGGTTTACAAATTAAATTAATTTTTAGCGATAAGCAATTCTTATCTACGAAAGGAGAAGAAACATGAGATAAACTTTTTAAATATGACACAAGTAATTTTCCTTATCCTACAACACGTAAATAAACAATTAAATAAACAAATTACAATGCGAACATTTAGACATCGTCCATACTACGTAAATTGTACACAACAATACTTTTACTTTGAGACAAAAAAATAGAGACCCTTACTTTCCGGATGCGCTAGGTATTTAGCTTTGTCGCCCTTAAACCGACGTTAGATCTGTCGCCTTTTGATGTTGTGTGATAAGATAGAGGGTATTGGTATAGGTATACTTTAATTTAAAAAAAAGCACTGAAAATAATAACACTCCCGTAATAGTCGTACCTAGGGCATTCCTCCCTCGTGACATTCACGATCGAAATGTTTGTTCATGAAATATTATCCCACAAGAAACGTCATTTTAGTAATATTCGCCTTTAAGTAAAATTCAACCCCTTACGCTCGTGTGGTACTCACCAAGAGGTGAGCTTTCTTACATGGGGTTAGTATCCTTAGTAACAAATACTCTGGGGACAAGATTTTGGGGAAGGATTTACCGCATACGCTGTTTCGAAGTATCCATTTAAATTTGAGCCCCTCCTCCGTATTAAGTAAAATGTATAAGTTCCAAGAATATTTGCCTCGATAAATTTACCTATTATTATTATATTAAACGATTAGGGGGCGGTAGCCATTTTTTTGCTCCTTAAGGGAGCGATTCTTCAGAAAAGGTTGGGTAAGCTATGAATGACTTCTTTTTATGTCAAGGAATGACAATTATCCTTGCAATACCACTCGGTATGGGAAACATGGGCAACTATTCACCTGCCTTGAATTTTTTTGGAGAAAATGTTCTGGGAGCGAGTTTCTGTCGGGAGAATACTGCGAGCTTACCCGGGGACGAGTTTTGTTAGTAATAAACTGGAGGCGAATCTTTACCGGTGAAACGAGTTTTCCAGGGTGAGTTTACTACACCCCTAAATTATCAATTTTTTGAACTTGCAGTAAGATAAGATCCAAAATATTCGTCCCCAGAAAATCCGGTTCTAGAATATCCCGCATCCAAGAATTGGATCACGAAATTCCCGTCTCCGTGACTTATTCCAGTATCGTGCAGAAAATTCATCCCAATGACGTCGCCCCTGAAATATTATTTTACTCGAAACGCCCACCCTGTGATGTACACAATCAAGAAACCTTGCCGGAAAATTTACTAAACCTTGATTCACCTCCAAAAAAAAATCTTGTAGGTACCTTCCCCCCAAGAACTTGGCTGTAAAAATACCCGCATATTCCACCCGCAAATTGCCCGCCAGCGCCGTTATGAATAAAATATGTGGGTCTTGGGTGTATGGAATCCTGTATAAAAGCGTCAACCTCAAGTACTATTGTAGGCCTGGAGAGAAGTTCTTTGAATGGTAGACACCCCATTTGAAATTAATAATTTACTATTGCTTCTTGGGAACTCAATTTGACCTAGTTCACCTGAGTAAAATGGGTTCTGGTTTTTTTAAATCACTAAAATACAGGGTTAGGTTTTGGGCTATTTCATAACCTATCTTCAAAAGTAAAGGGTAGACTGAGTTACCGGTCCAAATTCGGTCGCGAGCCACTGTGCTAACCGAAACACTCGGTCACGCAGTTCATATTCAAGTTAGGATTTAAGACCATCGACAATCGCACTGTTTTTTACAGAACCCAAACTAAAATCTTTACCTGCGTCCCTACCTGGCTGTACAAATATTCAATCGCAACTGACCGGCGGGTAAGTGGTCGCCTGATCCTGAATCTTTGCAGGCGGTTTCAATATTGTCAAGATTGTAAGAGGAAAAATGCCGCATGGTATTCGGTCCACATTTTCCTTGAGTGTGTTTCCAAAGAAGAGTTGCGTTGGTTCTGAACATAAATATATTTAAGGGACCGAGCATTCAGGAGCAAATTTACCGTACACGAATTTTTAATTTATCTGAAATTCCAAATTCAAAAACATTTTACTTTCAAGAATTTCGGAAAATTCACC
Source organism: Photinus pyralis (assembly GCF_008802855.1). NCBI lineage: Eukaryota > Metazoa > Arthropoda > Insecta > Coleoptera > Lampyridae > Photinus > Photinus pyralis. Next base: position 7,398,586 of record NW_022170511.1, read on the forward strand.
TCCTAAATAACACAAGTAGGTACGTATGTACATTACAAATACGTAGTACGTACAGCACTCGATTAACGGACGTACTTGTCACGTACACTTACGGTTCATGTACGTACATGGTACGTTATTTTTACACTACTTTGTACATGCTAGGTACGTACTTTGTCCTACGTACATTAGACATACTGTTGTGTATGTATAATCTACTTGCCCACGTACGGCAAAGTACGTATCTAGCATGTACAATGCAACAAGTGCAAAAATAATGTACGTACATGAACCGTCAATGTAAGTGAAATGTACGTCCGTAAATCCAGTGCTGTACATACTATGTATTTGTGAGATATCCTGAGAGTGAATCTTCGGGATTATCCTGTCTTGAAATTCCCGCAGCACGGAAATTCACCCCTACTCGCAACGAGGAATTCTCGTCACCCAAATCGATTCGTACCCTACCCTCGTGCTCCAAAGCAATGTTTACATTTTACAATAAAGACATTAATGTCGGCATCCATTTTAAAGAAGTTTACATACGACCATGAAGAAGATCGCGGAATGTAAGCGTATAAAGACCAGACCACTACCGAAGTCTTAAAATTTCAAACTGCTGCAGCAGGTTATACTCCATTGATGCATTCATTTTGGAAGAGATCTCCTCCTCCAACCAAACTGCACACAATTTCAGATTATTAATTGTTTTCTACCCCATTCTACTAGGTTTCTGCATTGAGGCTAGGTAATCTTAGACTTTTCCTCCATCGACCAAAATTTATCTTTAAAGCAATAAATTTGTCAAAAATGTGATGCGTTGCTTGTTAAGATTGTACCAAAAACGCTTATGAAACTATATAAATTACGCATCAGATTATTTTTGAATCGCAAATCGCCTGCTAAAACTCGATTGTATTTAAGGGTGTCATCCCTAGATGTGTGCTTCTCTAATTTAATAACGGCGAAATTGTTACGGATAACCGTAGAGGTAATAGTTTAAATCAAATCTGTAGCGGTACTGTGCATTGTAGTGGTTCAAATTAAAACAAACAGAACTTCCATTGAGATTTGTATCAGCTACAAACTATGACCTCTGCCTAATTATTAAAGCAGTAAAATTGTTTAGCAACATTAAGATAATAAAAATTAGATAAAATACTTTATATTTAGGGATCGAAATTTGGGTACGATATTTAATTTTTCGTAGCTTGTAAGATCACATTTTTCATTCGGAGATTTTGTAAATTATAGTATATTGTTAGTAAGTAATTCCTTTTTAGATAGAGCTGTGAAGACTTTTCATTACTTATTAAACAATGTAAGGTAAATTTCTATGAATGTTGAATGTATTAAATTTTAACAGTTCCTGTTCTGAAGTCTATCTACGTTGAATGTAACCCCAAGATTATTGTAGAGAAAGTATGAGCAATTTTCATTTTAAGTAAATAAAATTACATAGGACAGAGATATGCGTTTTAATGTATTCTCACCTACGTACACACCTACCAATCACGGCGACAAACAACCTATTAGAATCAACCTTTCGTATAAACATACAATTAGTAAGTCATTTTGCTCGATAGTAAAAGACAGAGATCAAAGCGGTCCATACACGTAACGTGCGATTTGACAGCGCCAATTAAATCGCTCGCGTCGTGTACTAAGTAGTCATTTGTTAGTGGGTAACCACCTCTTAGTCACACGAAAGCAATATGGCATTGCGTGCGACATCAATTTAAATTGAAAAAGCTGGCGGCAAAATTTTTTAGTGCGTGGATCCCTTTACTAATACATTTTAGATGTGCCAAGATGCTTTACGGAGCGTGGGCCGATATAGAAGCGCCGGCGCCACTTCTAAAGAAGACGTAGCCAGTAGCATACCAACTAGCGAGAGAGAGAAAACAGAAACATCCTATCGAGGGTGGAACTAGGATTTTATCCCAGTTCGCAGTTTTACGAAAGATCTATTCGCAAGCGCGCGCAATTCGACTGCAAGTCGGCCAAATTTTAATCAATACCTAATAAGAGAAATTTTTCGTAAAGTAATAATTAAAGTTCTCATATTATATTTAAACGCTTAAACTGTATGTGATACGGAAACTAATTCGAATCAAAATTAATTTAATCCATCCTTATGGAGATACCGCACCCTCCATATAATCTGTAAGTGCACACGGAGAACATTTTTGGGAACGTGAAGAACGAATTAGCTAATAAACATGTTGGCTTATAAGAGAAGATAGGAAAGGTGGTGGACACCCCGACGCTCGAATCAAAAATTGGCATGCCGAAACGGCTTCAGATGCAATCTTGTTTTATTTATAAGGGTCGGCCCCATCAATTGTACATTTATATTTCAATTTTGATTGACATTTTACTAGGTAAGTATATGTAGATAAGTAGAGGGTAGGTTGCAAAAAATTTTCTGATGGGCGCGTGCAAATTATTGATTTCTTCATTGCTCGGGAAAAATTCCCGTGAGTAAAATATGGAACGGTACCCGTCCAAATTGTCTTAAGAAAACAGAGGGGCGAGTTGTAGCCATAACCACCCACGAAAATTGGCGGCGAAGTATCGACCCAACACAGCCTGCGCTGAATGGTTCATTCATAGAACTAGAGCACAATCTACTATTTTAAATCGCGAGGTATATGGTTACTCCCTGATTGACTCGCGACCCTTATTATCTTGTGAACTTTGCATAGAACACAAGTTGAACAAATTGTTGGCACTAACCCAAGAATTTGTTTAACAAGGTAAAGCGTAATTCCGAGCGTAATTCATAAATCCAAATTGCTTATGAAAATAGGTAGTACACATTTGCGTACCTTTACAAATATTTGGTCATTTACTATTATGTCTTAAAAATCATAATAATTGGAAATCTAAACCGAATCAGAATCATCTTCCAAAGTGAAGAACTTTCCACGTTCCAACTAACGTGACATGCGTTAATATTGCAACATCAAAATTCATGTTGGGGGTGTGTCTTTTGTTCATCAAGTGACAATCGCATTACCTTTGACATGGAAAATAATTCGCTAGAGATCAAAACATTTTTCTATAAAATTTTCCTTTTGTGAAAATTGTACAGGCATATAAACCACACCATTTCAATCATTGATATTAAAAAGTAGACAGTGAACGTTTGTAAATAGTCATTTATACATAATAATCCATTTTATGTCAAAACGGGCGACAATCCCTGGAACAAAAAGAACTCGCAGTCCCGCGATTATAGAGCTGTGTAAGTCAAAAGCTTCAAAATTCAAAAGCTCCGATCTCTTTTTAAATCTAAACGTATTGCTTTCAATACCGTGAGTGAGTAAAAGCTTCGGATGATTTTTACGTTCGACTTGGAATTATTCATTAGTGTTACACCGCAGTTATAAATCCTTTTCAAATGATTTCTATTCAAAAATTTATATTGCCATGAAAAGGGTTCAATGTTAAAACTGTAACTGTTTTGGTGGAATTTGTAGTATGCATTAGAGGTTTAGAGAGCATTATTGCACAATCAGTCCAGCAAACTGCAACACTTCTTATGTATAATGTATTCTTTCCCTGACCCTATAATCTTAAATGCTCATAGCAAACAAAGAAGATTTGACAAGTTGGAATTGAATTCCTTTTTTTTTTTCAAATTGTTACCAGGTTGGGTGATAATGGTGTGTTTCCCACAATGGGCTCATCCCGCCTTCATTTTTTATTTCTGATCCACAAAGTACATTAAAAATAAAAAGACCCGTGTGTCCTCAATTTTTATTTGCGAGTAAAATAAACCCAAAAAAAATTATTGAAAAGCTGTGTTTTTAGTCCGAATTTGAAACGCTTCAGACTAAATACGTCACAAACCTACAACCAATCACGTAGAAGTGAGCTGGCAACCTTACGCGAGGGTCTGACGTTTGTCACATTTGACGTTTTGAGAGGGATGTTTAACTGCATCTAGCACGAAAGTGACAAGTGCCTGTGACAGATGACGCAAGTTATAAATGCCATTCTCCTGCAATATTGCCAAGTCGTTATGTCATCTGAATGGTTCTAGGAGCTGATTGGTCGGGCTTATTACGTCACAGAGCCCGCCACAATCATATCGTTTTGAATAAACCTTTAAAACCGCACATGTTCATTATTTTTTTTGCTAATCAGCCTCTATTTTTAAATAAACTTTTACTGTTCAAAAAAATGTTTTATGGTTTCAGGTACACGCTTATTAAATTAGAACTGCGGAATTCAACTATACTGTAAACCCCCATTGCGGGTCGTGAATTTTAGGTGCCTTCACTACTTGTGGGCCTACTTAATTAAGCACACTATTATAATCGACATTTGCTCAAAAAAACGGTTTTGTATAATCTGTAAGGAAAAATTTTGTATTACATTAACGGAAATTCTTGTGGAATTGTAGTGAAATTATGATGGAATGGAATTGATTTATCCTACACTTGATTTTGAAATACCTACACTTAGAGGGGAAACTACTTTATAATAATAATAATAATAATAATAATAATAATAATAATAACACACAGTTAAAAAACACAATACTCCTTCTTCTCAGAAACAACCCACTCGTATACAACCGAAACGCAAAAACCTTAACAGCACCACAGGCTCACAAAATACTGCAATATCTCCACAAAAAACCCAAGCAACCTCACAAATACGACCTCAGGAACAAAGAAACACCATAAATACAATTAAAAAACACAAAACTCCTTCTTCACAGAAACACACCACGTTATCACAACCCACTCGTATTCAACCCAAACGCAAAGCCAAAGAAACACTTACACAATAAACTCCATTTAATAAAATTACAGGAATTATTATAATGATTTTTTTGTTTTTGTTTTCCTCTTTCCTGATAGCGTTGGCTATTGTGCCCATCAATAGGTATGTTGGTAAGTACGAATTACATTATCCCTAGATGTCCAATGTACGTGTGTGATTTTTTTTTTTTTTTTTTTTTTTTTTTTTTTTTTTTTTTTTTTTTTTTTT